>NW_025745352.1:0-70000 GCF_021184085.1 Oncorhynchus gorbuscha
TCCAGGCTGGGTGACTTAACATACTCCAGGCTGGGTGACTTATCATACTCCAGGCTGGGTGACTTAACATACTCCAGGCTGGGTGACTTATCATACTCCAGGCTGGGTGACTTAACATACTCCAGGCTGGGTGACTTATCATACTCAAGGCTGGGTGACTGAACATACTCCAGGCTGGGTGACTGAACATTCACCAGACTGGGTGACTTATCAGAGTCCAGGCTTGGTGACTTAACATACTCCAGGCTGGGTGATTTAACATACTCCAGGCTGGGTGATTTAACATACTCCAGGCTGGGCAATTTAATGCAGGGATTTTATTTGGCACATGAATCTGCTGCCCTGGTGTGCGTGCATTTATAAAATGTTGTATTTACCCAGTAGTGTTTTACCAGTAGTGTTTACCAGTAGTGTTTACCAGTAGTATTTACCCAGTAGTGTTGACCAGTAGTGTTTACCCAGTAGTGTTTACCAGTAGTATTTACCCAGTAGTGTTTACCAGTAGTGTTTACCCAGTAGTGTTTACCAGTAGTGTTTACCAGTAGTGTTTATCAGTATTGTTTACCAGTAGTGTTTACCAGTAGTGTTTACCAGTATTGTTTACCAGTAGTGTTTACCCATATTGTTTACCCAGTAGTGTTTACCAGTAGTGTTTACCAGTAGTATTTACCCAGTAGTGATTACCAGTAGTGTTTACCCAGTAGTGATTACCAGTAGTGTTTACCCAGTAGTGTTTATCAGTAGTGTTTACCCATATTGTTTACTCAGTAGTGTTTACCAGTAGTGTTTACCAGTAGTGTTTACCCAGTAGTGTTTACCAGTAGTGTTTACCAGTAGTGTTTTACCAGTAGTGTTTACCCAGTAGTGTTTATCAGTAGTGTTTACCAGTAGTGTTTACCAGTAGTGTTTACCAGTAGTGTTTTACCAGTAGTGTTTATCAGTAGTGTTTACCAGTAGTGTTTACCAGTAGTGTTTACCAGTAGTGTTTTACCAGTAGTGTTTACCAGTAGTGTTTACCCAGTAGTGTTTACCAGTAGTGTTTACCCAGTAGTGTTTACCAGTAGTGTTTACCCAGTACTGTTTACCAGTAGTGTTTACCAGTAGTGCTTCACCAGTATCATCTCACCATCTTGTTTTTGGACAGTTTAAATCTCCTGCTGGTACTTAAACGTCTGCCACATAGCGTTGTTATTAATGTCGTCCTCTCTTCACTATGTGTTATAACACGGATATCAGGGGTTTAAACCCACCGACACACCCAGCAGGCTGCTCCTCTCATGGACGATGCCCGAGGACATAGGTGTGACATCACACCTGTGCTTATGAAAATACAGCATGAACTGTACACCGAGTGGACAAAACATTAGGAACGCCTGCTCTTTCCTTGACATAGACTGACCAGGTGAAAGCTGTGATCCATTATTGATATCATTTGCTAAATCCACTTCACTCAGTGTTGATGAAGGGGAGGGGACAATTGAGACATGGATTGTGTAGGTGTGCCTTTCAAAATTTGAATGGGCAAGACAAAATATTTAAGTGCCTATGAATTGGGTATGGTAGTAGGTGGGAGGCGCACCGGTTTGAATAAAGAACTGCAACGCTGCTGGGTTTTTCACGCTCACAGTTTTGCGTGTGTGTCAAGAATGGTCAACAACCCAAAGGACATCGAGCCAACTTGACACAACTGTGGGAAGCATTGGAGTAAACATGGGCCTACATTCCTGTGGAACGCTTTTGACACCTTGTAAAGTCCATGCCAATGAACTGAGAGTGGGGAGGGGGGGTGGGTTCAGTATTAGGAAGGTGTTTTTAATGTTTTGTACACTTAGTGTAAATTCTGAGAGAACTCTAATTGCCAGATTTCCTTTATCTGCGACAGATTGAATTGGGGCCTAAGAATTGTCAAGTGTATATTTTATAAATGTTCAGGACCAGTCAAAAGTTTGGACACACCTACTCATTCAATAATTTTTCTTTATTTTTACTATTTTTCTACATTGTGGAATTATATTGAAGACATGAAATAACACAAATGGAATAATCTGGTAACCAAAAAGGTGTTAAACAAATCTAAATATATTTTACATTTGAGATTTTTCAAAGTAGCCACCCTTTGCCTTGAGGACAGTTTTGCACTCTCTTGGCATTCTCTCAACCATCTTCATGAGGTAGTCAACTGGAATGCATTTCAATTAACAGGTAGGTGTGTCTTGTTAAAAGTTAATTTGTGGAATTTCTTTCCTTCGTAATGCATTAGAGCCAATCAGTTGTGTTGTTACAAGGTAGGGGTGGTTTACAGAACATAACCCTCTTTGTTTAATTACCAAGTCCACATTAAGGCAAGAACAGCTAAAATAAGCAAAGAGAAATGACAGTCCATCATTACTTTAAGACAAGAAGGTCATTCAATGTGGAAAATGTCAAGATCTTTGAACGTTTCTTCAAGTGCAGTTGCAAAAACCATCAAGCGCTGTGTTGAAACTGGCTCTCATGAGGACCGCCACAGGAAAGGAAGACCCAGAGTTACCTCTGCTGCAGAGGATACATTCATTAGAGTTACCAGCCTCAGAAATTGCAGCCCAAATAAATTCTTCACAGAGTTCAAGTAACGGACAAATCTCAGCAACTGTTCAGAGGAGACTGAGTGAATCAGCGCTTCATGGTCAAATTGCTGCAAAGAAACCACTACTACTTGCTTGGGCCAAGAAACACGAGCAATGGACATTAGACCAGTGGAAATCTGTCCTTTGATCTGAGTCCAAATTTGAGATTTTTTATTCCAACCGCCCTGTCTTTGTGAGATGCAGAGTAGGTGAATGGATTATCTCTGCATGTGTGGTTCCCACCGTGAAGCATGGAGGAAGAGGTGTTATGATTTGGGGGTGCTTTGCTGGTGACACTGTTCTGTGATTTATTTAGAATTCAAGGCACACTTAACCAGCATGGCTTCCACAGCATTCTGCAGCAATACGCCATCCCCGCTAGTTTGAGCTTAGTGGGACTATCATTTGTTTTTCCAACAGTACAGTGACCCAACACACCTCCAGGCTTTGTAAGGGCTACTGTAATTCAAAAAGAAGGAGAGCGATGGAGTGCTGCATCAGATGACCTGGCCTCTACAAGCCCCCGACCTCAACCCAATTAAGATGGTCTGTGATGAGTTAGACCACAGAGTGAAGCAAAAGCAGCCAACAAGTGCTTAGCATATGTGGGAACAATTTCAAGACTGTTGGAAAAGCATTCCAGGTGAAGCTAGTTAAGAGAATGCCAAGAGTGTGCAAAGCTGTCATCAGGGCAAAGGTTGGCTACTTTGAAGAATCTCAAATATAAAATATATTTTGATTTGTTTAACACTTTTTTGGTTACTACATGGTTCCATATGTGCTATTTCATAGTTTTGATGTCTTCACTATTATTCTACAATGTAGAAAATAGTCAAAATAAAGAAGAACCCTCCTAGTCCCCATTTTTTATTTTATTTTACCTTAATTTAACTAGGCAAGTCAGTTAAGAACAACTTCTTATTTTCAATGACGGCCTAGGAACAGTGGGGTTAACTGCCTGTTCAGGGGCAGAATGACAGATTTGTACCTTGTCAGTTTGGGGATTTGAACTTGCAACCTTCTGGTTTCTAGTTGAACACTCTAACCACTAGGCTACCCTGCCACCCCACCACTCTGTCCTCCTAATCCACCACCATGTCCTCCTAGTCCACCATGTACTCCGAATCCACCATGTCCTCCTAGTCCACCATGTCCTCCTAGTCCACCTTGTCCTCCTAGTCCACCACCATGTCCTCCTAGTCCACTATGTCCTCCTAGTCCACCATGTCCTCCTAGTCCACCATGCCCTCCTAGTCCACCACCGTGTCCTCCTAGTCCACCATGTCCTCCTAGTCCACCACCGTGTCCTCCTAGTCCACCACCATGTCCTCCTAGTTCACCATGTCCTCCTAGTACACCATGTCCTCCTAGTCCACCATGTCCTCCTAGTCCACCACGTCCTCCTAGTCCACCACGTCCTCCTAGTCTACCACCATGCTCTCCTAGTCCACCATGTTCTCCTAGTCCACCATGTCCTCCTAGTACACCATGTCCTCCTAGTCCACCATGTCCTCCTAGTCCACCATGTCCTCCTGGTCTACCACCATGCTCTCCTAGTCCACCATGTTCTCCTAGTCCACCATGCCCTCCTAGTCCACCACTATGTCCTCCTAGTCCACCATGTCCTCCTAGTCCACCTTGTCCTCCTAGTCCACCTTGTCCTCCTAGTTCACCATGTCCTCCTAGTCCATCACTATGTCCTCATAGTCCACCACTATGTCCTCCTAGTCCACCACTATGTCCTCCTAGTCCACCACTATGTCCTCCTAGTTCACTATGTCCTCCTAGTCCACCACCATGTCCTCCTAGTCCACCATGTCCTCCTAGTACACAATGTCCTCCTAGTCCACCATGTCCTCCTAGTCCACCACGTCCTCCTGGTCTACCACCATGCTCTCCTAGTCCACCATGTTCTCCTAGTCCACCATGCCCTCCTAGTCCACCACTATGTCCTCCTAGTCCACCATGTCCTCCTACTCCACCTTGTCCTCCTAGTCCACCTTGTCCTCCTAGTTCACCATGTCCTCCTAGTCCACCACTATGTCATCCTAGTCCACCACCATGTCCTCCTAGTACACCACTATGTCCTCCTAGTCCACCACTATGTCCTCCTAGTCCACCACTATGTCCTCCTAGTTCACTATGTCCTCCTAGTCCACCACCATGTCCTCCTAGTCCACCATGTCCTCCAAGTACACCATGTCCTCCTAGTCCACCATGTCCTCCTAGTCCACCATGTCCTCCTAGTCCACCATGTCCTCCTAGTCCACCACGTCCTCCTAGTCTACCACCATGCTCTCCTAGTCCACCATGTTCTCCTAGTCCACCATGTCATCCTAGTCCACCATGTCCTCCTAGTACACCATGTCCTCCTAGTCCACCATGTCCTCCTAGTCCACCATGTTCTCCTAGTCCACCATGTTCTCCTAGTCCACCATGCCCTCCTAGTCCACCACTATGTCCTCCTAGTCCACCATGTCCTCCTAGTCCACCTTGTCCTCCTAGTCCACCTTGTCCTCCTAGTTCACCATGTCCTCCTAGTCCATCACTATGTCCTCATAGTCCACCACTATGTCATCCTAGTCCACCACCATGTCCTCCTAGTCCACCATGTCCTCCTAGTCCACCACTATGTCCTCCTAGTCCACCACTATGTCCTCCTAGTCAACCACTATGTCCTCCTAGTTCACTATATCCTCCTAGTCCACCACCATGTCCTCCTAGTCCACCATGTCCTCCTAGTCCACCACCATGTCCTCCTAGTCCACCACTATGTCCTCCTAGTCCACCATGTCCTCATAGTCCACCACTATGTCCTCCTAGTCCACTATGTCCTCCTAGTCCACCATGTCCTCCTAGTCCACCATGCCCTCCTAGTCCACCACTATGCCCTCCTAGTCCACCTTGTCCTCCTAGTCCAGCATGTCCTCATAGTCCACCACTATGTCCTCCTAGTCCACCTTGTCCTCCTAGTCCACCATGTCCTCCTAGTCCACCTTGTCCACCTAGTCCACCATGTCCTCCTGGTCCACAACCATGTCCTCCTAGTCCACCATGTCCACCACTATGTCCTCCTAGTCCACCATGTCCTCCTAGTCCACCATGTCCTCCTGGTCCACTATGTCCTCCCAGTCCACCACCATGTCCTCCTAGTCCAGCATGTCCTCATAGTCCACCACTATGTCCTCCTGATTCACCATGTCCTCCTAGTCCACCATGTCCTCCTAGTCCACCATGTCCTCCTAGTCCACCATGTCCTCCTGGTCCCCCATGTCCTCCCAGTCCACCACCATGTCCTCCTAGTCCACCATGTCCTCCTGATCCACCATGTCCTCCCAGTCCACCACCATGTCCTCCTATTCCACCTTGTCCTACTAGTCCACCATATCCTCCTGATCCACCATGTCCTCCCAGTCCACCACCATGTCCTCCTAGTCCACCATGTCCTCCTAGTCCACCATGTCCTCCTGGTCCACCATGTCCTCCCAGTCCACCACCATGTCCTCCTAGTCCACCTTGTCCTACTAGTCCACCATGTCCTCCTGATCCACCATGTCCTCCCAGTCCACCACCATGTCCTCCTAGTCCACCATGTCCTCCTAGTCCAACATGTCCTCCTGGTCCACCATGTCCTCCCAGTCCACCACCATGTCCTCCTAGTCCACCATGTCCTCCTAGTCCACCATGTCCTCCTGGTCCACCATGTCCTCCCAGTCCACCACCATGTCCTCCTAGTCCACCATGTCCTCCTAGTCCACCATGTCCACCACCATGTCATCCTAGTCCACCATGTCCTCCTGATCCACCATGTCCTCCTAGTCCACCTTGTTCTCCCAGTCCACTACCATGTCCTCCTAGTCCACAGTGTCCTCCGAGTCCACACAGAAGCAGATAGAATCATGGTTTGTAGATAACTACAGTTCTATAATACAGATGTGCACCAGCCACCCTTTCCACTGCCAAACTACGTTAGAGGCTTCATTTAAACCCTCCAGAAATAACATATTGGGCCTAATTTCCATCACAGGCTCGGTGCCAAACTAATTAGTTTGTTGTGGAATGGGCAGTTTGCTCGCAGTATGCCGACAGCACAACTCATAAATAAGAGTCGTCCTGATCCCCCACATCGTGAGGAGCAGATTGGACACACAAGCGTAGTTAGTGTCAGTCAAAGTTACTTTGAACATGTGTTGTGTCGCAGAAACATAATCATTTCAAGGCTGAAAGAGGCAATTATGGTTAAAAGGGACACATCCATGTATCTGTATGTTGCTTACCAGAGACACCTGGACCAGAGCAGCCTTATCCTCCACTTATCATTGGTGATGACAGCTAAACTACTTCCTCTGAGAAAGACAGCCAAACTACTTGCTCTGAGAAAGACAGCCAAACTACTTGCTCTGAGAAAGACAGCTGAAACTACTTGCTCTGAGAAAGACAGCTGAAACCACTTCCTCTGAGAAAGACAGCTGAGGGACATTACTTCTTCTTCTGTGAAGATAATATGGTGAATCAGGTCCATCCAATGAAATGCTGGGTTTCCGTGGTATAGATCTACAGGAGCCATTCAGTATCAATGTAAAGCAGTGGAGGTCACTGCCGTTTTAAGATGAGGGAAGACGACTTATTTCTCATGAGCATGGCCTTATTTCTATTATAGCATATCAGATGACTCTCATTCATCTTGGGGCGGCAGGGTAGCCTAGTGGTTAGAGCGTTGCAAGTTCAAACCCCCGAGCTGACAAGGTACAAAGTCTTTCGTTCTGCCCCTGAACAGGCAGTTAACCCACTGTTCCTAGACCAGTTAACCCACTGTTCCTAGACCAGTTAACCCACTGTTCCTAGACCAGTTAACCCACTGTTCCTAGACAAGTTAACCCACTGTTCCTAGACCGTCACTGAAAATAAGAGTTTGTTCTTTAACTGACTTGCCTAGTTAAATAAAGGTAAAAAAATAATTTTAAATTCATCCAGTTCATTGTAACATCAATAGGTTTAGGCTACTACATGATACTCTTTATACCCACCATGAGGTTGCTACAATGTAGCCAATGACTGTAGGTGCACAGGTTGAGAGACAAATTTGAGGTGACAGGCAGTGACATTCTCGCTTGCATCTAGCTGATCTAGGGTCATTAGTCCAACTGTTACAAACAAAGAGTTTCTACTGAACATATTCAGGTATATTTATAACCTTTTTGTTTCCGTTTGCTTCCATTTAAGAAACATTTTTCAACAGAATCGGCGGAATGAATACACCCCTGATCACGCGTAAACATCAGTTCACTTTCATAGCAGCCACGTTCTATTCCTTCTTGACTGTATGCGCTCTCCTCCTCTCCTCTCTTCCCTTCGCTTGTGGACTTCAAAGCACAACACATCAGCTGTATGTAAATCAGACAAAAAACACCTTTCCAAGCCAAACCGCTACACACAGCCTACACGGTAATGTCACGGTCAACATAGCTAATAGAACTAACGTTGTTAGTAAACCCGATATAAGCAGTAATGTTACAGTGTATAGTCAGTAAGCAGTTACACCGGCGGGCCCCGGTGGCAATACATTAACAATACCAGAAGCCTTACCTTGACTTGGAAGATTTCCAGTGTTGTGTTGGAAAGACATAACCAGCTAGCTAACATAGCATCCCTCTGTTATAGCCAGCTAGCTAACATAGCATCCCTCTGTTATAGCGAGCTAGCTAACATAGCATCCCTATGTTATAGCCAGCTAGCTAACATAGCATCCCTCTGTTATAGCCAGCGAGCTAACATAGTATCCCTCTGTTATAACCAGCTAGCTAACATAGCATCCCTATGTTATAGCCAGCTAGCTAACATAGCATCCCTCTGTTATAGCCAACTAGCTAACATAGCATCCCTCTGTTATAGCCAGCTAGCTAACATAACATCCCTCTGTTTGACCAGCCCGTTTCAGTAGGCTAAGCTAGCTAGCTGCATTTGCTAATTAAGTGATTGAAACTGAAAGTGATGAAAAAAGGACAAAATCTCTCTCTCTCTCGCGTCTCCTTCTTTTTGGAATATATTAATTTGTTCAAAACTGTTCAACTATTATCTTTCTCTCTCTTTGAGTGAATTACTCACCACATGTGATGCACTGCAGTGATAGCTAGCTGTAGTTTATGCTTTCAGGACTAATAATAAGTACTAATATTCTAATTGTAACGTCATTCTTCGTTTGTCGAAAGAGAGTCGGACCGAAATGCAGCGTGGTGGTTACTCATGACTTTAATGGAAAAAATGATAACAGTACTGTAGTCTACTGTAGTCTACTGTAGGTAACAGTACTGTAGTACTGTAGTAGTCTAATGTAGATAACAGTTATGTAGTCTACTGTAGGTAATAGTACTGTAGTCTACTGTAGGTAACAGTACTGTAGTCTACTGTAGATAACAGTCCTGTAGTCTACTGTATGTAACAGTACTGTAGTCTACTGTAGATAACAGTACTGTAGTCTACTGTAGATAACAGTCCTGTAGTCTACTGTATGTAACAGTACTGTAGTCTACTGTAGATAACAGTACTGTAGTCTACTGTAGATAACAGTACTGTAGTCTACTGTAGGTAACAGTACTGTAGTCTACTGTAGGTAACAGTAGTGTAGTCTACTGTAGATAACAGTACTGTAGTCTACTGTAGGTAACAGTACTGTAGTCTACTGTAGGTAACAGTACTGTAGTCTACTGTAGGTAACAGTACTGTAGTCTACTGTGGGTAACAGTACTGTAGTCTACTGTAGGTAACATTACTGTAGTCTACTGTAGATAACAGTCCTGTAGTCTACTGTATGTAACAGTACTGTAGTCTACTGTAGGTAACAGTACTGTAGTCTACTGTAGATAACAGTACTGTAGTCTACTGTAGGTAACAGTACTGTAGTCTACTGTAGGTAACAGTAGTGTAGTCTACTGTAGATAACAGTACTGTAGTCTACTGTAGGTAACAGTACTGTAGTCTACTGTAGGTAACAGTACTGTAGTCTACTGTAGGTAACAGTACTGTAGTCTACTGTAGGTAACAGTAGTGTAGTCTACTGTAGGTAACAGTACTGTAGTCTACTGTGGGTAACAGTACTGTAGTCTACTGTAGGTAACAGTACTGTAGTCTACTGTAGGTAACATCACTATAGTCTACTGTAGGTAACAGTACTGTAGTCTACTGTGGGTAACAGTACTGTAGTCTACTGTAGGTAACATCACTATAGTCTACTGTAGGTAACAGTACTGTAGTCTACTGTAGATAACAGTACTGTAGTCTACTGTAGGTAACAGTACTGTAGTCTACTGTGGGTAACAGTACTGTAGTCTACTGTAGGTAACAACGCTGTAGTCTACTGTAGATAACAGTACTGTAGTCTACTGTAGGTAACATCACTATAGTCTATTGTAGGTAACAGTACTGTAGTCTACTGTAGATAACAGTACTGTAGTCTACTGTAGGTAACAGTACTGTAGTCTACTGTAGGTAACAGTACTGTAGTCTACTGTAGGTAACATCACTATAGTCTACTGTAGGTAACAGTACTGTAGTCTACTGTAGATAACAGTACTGTAGTCTACTGTAGGTAACAGTACTGTAGTCTACTGTAGATAACAGTACTGTAGTCTACTGTAGGTAATAGTACTGTTATCTACTGTAGGTAACAGTACTGTAGTCTACTGTAGGTAACAGTACTGTAGTCTACTGTAGGTAACAGTACTGTAGTCTACTGTAGGTAACAGTACTGTAGTCTACTGTAGGTAATAGTACTGTTATCTACTGTAGGTAACAGTACTGTAGTCTACTGTAGGTAACAGTACTGTAGTCTACTGTAGGTAACAGTACTGTAGTCTACTGTAGGTAACAGTACTGTAGTCTACTGTAGGTAATAGTACTGTTATCTACTGTAGGTAACAGTACTGTAGTCTACTGTAGGTAACAGTACTGTAGTCTACTGTAGGTAACAGTACTGTTATCTACTGTAGGTAATAGTACTGTTATCTACTGTAGGTAACAGTACTGTAGTCTACTGTAGGTAACAGTACTGTAGTCTACTGTAGGTAACAGTACTGTAGTCTACTGTAGGTAATAGTACTGTTATCTACTGTAGGTAACAGTACTGTAGTCTACTGTAGGTAACAGTACTGTAGTCTACTGTAGGTAACAGTACTGTAGTCTACTGTAGGTAACAGTACTGTAGTCTACTGTAGGTAATAGTACTGTTATCTACTGTAGGTAACAGTACTGTAGTCTACTGTAGGTAACAGTACTGTAGTCTACTGTAGGTAACAGTACTGTAGTCTACTGTAGGTAACAGTACTGTAGTCTACTGTAGGTAACAGTACTGTAGTCTACTGTAGGTAATAGTACTGTTATCTACTGTAGGTAACAGTACTGTAGTCTACTGTAGGTAACAACGCTGTAGTCTACTGTAGATAACAGTACTGTTATCTACTGTAGGTAACAGTACTGTAGTCTACTGTAGGTAACAGTACTGTAGTCTACTGTAGGTAACAGTACTGTAGTCTACTGTAGGTAACAGTACTGTAGTCTACTGTAGGTAAAGTACTGTTATCTACTGTAGGTAACAGTACTGTAGTCTACTGTAGGTAACAACGCTGTAGTCTACTGTAGATAACAGTACTGTAGTCTACTGTAGGTAACAGTACTGTAGTCTACTGTAGGTAACAGTACTGTAGTCTACTGTAGATAACAGTACTGTAGTCTACTGTAGGTAATAGTACTGTTATCTACTGTAGATAACAGTACTGTAGTCTACTGTAGGTAATAGTACTGTTATCTACTGTAGGTAACAGTACTGTAGGTAACAGAGTACCGGCCTCCAAAGCCATTGTCAACTCCATGACAGTAGACTACAGCAACAGTGTGTGAAAATCTTACTTACAGAAAATATTTGACCTCTGTCATTGCCAACAAAGGGTATATAACAAAGTATTGAGATAAACTTGGTACCAAATACTTATTTTCCACCATAATTTGCAAATAAATTCATTAAAAATCCTTCAATTTGATTTTCTGGATTTTTTTCCCTCATCTTGTCTGTCATAGTTGAAGTGTACCTATGATGAAAATTACAGGCCTCTCTCATCTTTTTAAGTGGGAGAACTTGTACAATTGGTGGCTGACTAAATACTTTTTTGCCCCATAATATATAGTCTGCACCTTTTGAGGGGGGGGGGGGGTACTGTCACGTTCTGACCATAGTTCTGTTATTTTATTCTTTGTTTTAGTACGGTCAGGGCGTGAGTTGGGGTGGGCAGTCTATGTTTGTTTTTCTATTGTGTGTTTTTGTGTTCGGCCTAGTGTGGTTCTCAATCAGAGGCAGGTGTCGTTAGTTGTCTCTGATTGAGAATCGTACTTAGGTAGCCTGGGTTTCACTGTTGGTTTGTGGGTGTTTGTTTCCGTGTCTGTGTTTCGGTTTTGTAAATTCACGTCATCGTTTATTGTTTTTATTCAATGTTCAGTGCGTTCTTTAATTAAAATCATCATGAACACATCCTTCATGAAATCCGTTTCATTTTATTGCTTCTATAACCAGAACAACAGTTTTCTGCTGTGCTAACATAATTACAAAAGGGTTTTCTAATGATCAATTAGTCTTTTTAAAATGATAAACCTGGATTAGCTAACACAACGTGCCATTGGAACACAGGAGTGATGGTTGGTGATAATGGGCCTCTGTACACCTATGCCATTTCCGTAGTCATTTACAGTATTAACAATTAACACTGTATTTCTGATCAATTTGATGGTTTTTTTAATGGACGAATAGTTGCATTTTCTTTCAAAAACAAGGACGTTCCTAAGTGACCCCAAACTTTTGAACGATAGTGTTTATATATTTCTCTGTCTCTCTGTCTCTCTGTCTCTCTCTCTCCCTCTCTCTCTCTCTCCCTCTCTCTCTCTCTCTCTCTCTGTTTAAAGATTGTTCTTGTTGTGCTTCAAGAGGTGATAAATGCAGTCTACAAAACGACATAAAGCCTATTCATCATTAAATAATATGATGTGTTAGGAATCTAATTCCATTCCATCTGTCTCCCGTCTTCGGAGTGCTATAGTAAAGGATGTAAGTTATGACACACTCAGACAATATCAGCTGCTCTTTACACATTCTGCCAAGTGAAGCTCGTTAACATGAGGTGTTTGGGGGCTGGGATAAAGGTATGCTGTGTTGTTTAGGTGGAATTAAAATCTAATATGTTATTATAAGCGTTATTATATGCACAGGGTGCAGCATATCTTCTAATAAAAGGGGACAAGGTGAGATAGAATGATACCAGGAAGTAAGTAAGTGAGAATCTGCATCCCAAATGGCATTCTATTCCCTGTGTAGTGCATTACATTAGTGCAGGTAGCCTAGTGGTTAGAGTGTAGAGACGGCAGGTAGCCTAGTGGTTAGAGTGTAGGGACGGCAGGGTAGACTAGTGGTTAGAGTGTAGGGACGGCAGGGTAGCCTAGTGGTTAGAGTGTAGGGACGGCAGGGTAGCCTAGTGGTTAGAGTGTAGGGACGGCAGGTAGCCTAGTGGTTAGAGTGTAGGGACGGCGGGTAGACTAGTGGTTAGAGTGTAGGGACGACAGGTAGCTTAGTGGTTAGAGTGTTGGACTAGTAACCGGAAGGTTGCAAGTTCAAACCCCTGAGCTGACAAGGTACAAGTCTGTCGTTTTGCCCCTGAACAGGCAGTTAACCCACTGTTCCTAGACCAGTTAACC
This sequence comes from Oncorhynchus gorbuscha, assembly GCF_021184085.1. Classification (NCBI taxonomy): domain Eukaryota; kingdom Metazoa; phylum Chordata; class Actinopteri; order Salmoniformes; family Salmonidae; genus Oncorhynchus; species Oncorhynchus gorbuscha. The sequence goes on from NW_025745352.1 coordinate 13,338, forward strand.
CACTGTTCCTAGGCTGTCATTGAAAATAAGAATTTGTTCATAACTGACTTGCCTAGTTAAATAAAGGTAAAAAATTGCATTTGACCAGGTCCCCTAGAGAATATATTTTTTAAATGTTTTATTTCACCTTTATTTGATTAACTAGCTGAGTCAGTTATGAACAAATTAATATTTACAATGACAGCCTACGCTGGCCAAACCGGATGACCCTGGGCCAATGGGACTCCCAATCACGGCCTGGTTGTGATACAGCCTGGACACTGAGATGAGGTGCCATAGACCACTGAGATGAGGTGCCATAGACCACTGAGATGAGGTGTTATAGACCACTGAGATGCAGTGCCATAGACCACTGAGATGAGGTGTTATAGACCACTGAGATGAGGTGTTATAGACCACTGAGATGAGGTGTTATAGACCACTGAGATGCAGTGCCATAGACCACTGAGATGAGGTGCCATAGACCACTGAGATGAGGTGCCATAGACCACTGAGATGAGGTGTTATAGACCACTGAGATGAGGTGCCATAGACCACTGAGATGAGGTGTTATAGACCACTGAGATGCAGTGTCATAGACCACTGAGATGAGGTGTTATAGACCACTGAGATGAGGTGTTATAGACCACTGAGATGAGGTGTTATAGACCACTGAGATGAGGTGTTATAGACCACTGAGATGAGGTGTTATAGACCACTGAGATGAGGTGTTATAGACCACTGAGATGAGACCACTGAGATGATAGACCACTGAGATGAGGTGCCATAGACCACTGAGATGAGGTGCCATAGACCACTGAGATGCAGTGTCATAGACCACTGAGATGAGGTGTTATAGACCACTGAGATGAGGTGACCACTGAGATATAGACCACTGAGATGAGGTGCATAGACCACTGAGATGAGGTGTTATAGACCACTGAGATGAGGTGTTATAGTGAGATGAGGTGTTATAGACCACTGAGATGAGGTGTTATAGACCACTGAGATGAGATGACCACTGAGATGAGGTGTTATAGTGTTATAGACCACTGAGATGAGGTGACCACTGAGATTGCCATAGACCACTGAGATGAGGTGTTATAGACCACTGAGATGAGGTGTTATAGACCACTGAGATGAGGTGTTATAGACCACTGAGATGAGGTGTTATAGACCACTGAGATGAGGTGTTATAGACCAGATGAGGTGTTATAGACCACTGAGATGAGGTGTTATAGACCACTGAGATGAGGTGTTATAGACCACTGAGATGAGGTGTTATAGACCACTGAGATGAGGTGTTATAGACCACTGAGATGAGGTGTTATAGACCACTGAGATGAGGTGTTATAGACCACTGAGATGAGATGTTATAGACCACTGAGATGAGGTGTTATAGACCACTGAGATGAGACCACTGAGATGAGGTATAGACCACTGAGATGAGGTGTTATAGACCACTGAGATGAGGTGTGAGATATAGACCACTGAGATGAGGTGTTATAGACCACTGAGATGAGGTGACCACCATAGACCACTGAGATGAGGTAGACCACTGAGATGAGAGGTGTTATAGACCACTGAGATGAGGTGTTATAGACCACTGAGATGAGGTGTTATAGACCACTGAGATGAGGTGTTATAGACCACTGAGATGAGGTGTTATAGACCACTGAGATGAGGTGCCATAGACCACTGAGATGCAGCCTGGAATGGAATCAGGGTGTCTGTTGTGACGCCTCTCAGCACTGAGATGCAATTCCTTAGATCGCTGCGCCACTCGGGACTCAGTAGGGCTCTAGTCAAAAGTAGTGTACTATATGGAATAGGGTGCCATTTGGGACAAAAGCTAATGATCGTCACATTCTACTTCCAAATAAACAATGACAGAACACTTCATTGCAATAAATGTGTACTAAACGTTCAACAGAACACGTTTTAGATGTAGGGTTTAACACCTCTAGGAAGCTAAATGCTGTTTTGAGGTGGTTGTTCTTTGAAAAGAAGCAAAAGTCAGTTCATCTTTCTTTGGTTGGTACGCTAGCACTGTCAGCCCCAAGAGAATCCACATATTACAAGGATGATTCATCCATGCTGCGATCGCAGCGAGACATTGTCTGACATGAGATGTTGTCTCATTATCAGCTTCATACACAGTATGGATGCTGCCATCTGGATACGTGAACGGTGAAGTTAAGAGTGCAAACTCACTTATTTAAACAACAACAGAGAAAGTAAACTAACAAGGAGCGGCTACTTCTGCACAATGGGGCACAGAACCAGAACAATCCCAGACGATTGCAAACAAATTATTCAGACTCCTCCTACTTTCCCCCCCACATTTTTGTTAAATTACAGCCTTATTCTAATATTGATGAAATAAACATTTTTTCCTCTGCAATTTCCACACAATTCCAAATCATGACAAAGTTAAAACGAGGTTTTAAGACTTTGTTTAGTTGATGTACTGTATACATATATATCTTTTTAAATAACTTATTTACATAAGTATTCAGACCCTTTGCTATGAGACTCGAAACTGAGCTCAGGTTCATCCTGTTTCCATTGGTTACACTTGAGATGTTTCTACACGTTGATTGGAGTCCTCATGTGGTAAATTCAATTGATTGGACATGATTTGGAAAGGCACACACCTGTCTATGTAAGGTCCCACAGTTGACAGTGCATGTCAGAGCTCAAACCATGCAATGAGGTCGTAGGAATTGCCACGAGGTTGAAGGAATTGTCCGTAGAGCTCCGAGACAGGATTGTGTCGAGGCACAGACCTGGGGAAGGGTACCAAAACATTTTTGCAGCATTGAAGGTCCCCAAGAACACAGTGGCCCCAACCTAAAGATCCTCAGACCATGAGAAACAAGATTATCCGGTCTGATGACACCAAGCTTGAACTCCTTGCTCTGAATGCCAAGCGTCACGTCTGGAGGAAACCTGGCACCGTCCCTACGATTAAGCACGGTGGTGGCAGCATCATGCTGTGAGGATGTTTTTCAGCAGCAGGGACTGGGAGACTAGTCAGAATCGAGATGAAAGATGAACGGAGAGATCCTTGATGAAAACCTGCTCCAGAGCACTCACGACCTCAGACTGTGGCGAAGGTTCATCATCCAACAGTACATCAACCCTAAGCACACAGCCAAGACAACGCAGGAGTGGCTTCGGGACAAGTCTCTGAATGTCTTTGAGTGGCCCAGCCAGAGCCCAGACTTGAAGCTGATTGAAAAAGGTATTTATTTTTGCTTTATTTAACTAGGCAAGTCAGTTAAGAACAGATTCATATTTACAATGACGGCCTACAGGGGAACAGTGGGTTAACTGCCTTATTCAGGGGGAAAACACCAGATTTTTACCTTGTCAGCTCGGGGATTCGATCCAGCAACCTTTCAGTTACTGGCCCAACGCTCTAACCACCAGGATACCTGCCACCCCCCAAATCTCTGGAGAGACCTGAAAATAGCTGTGCGGCAATACTCCCCATTCAACCTGACAGAGCTTGAGAGGATCGGCAGAGAAGAATGGGAGAAGCTCCCAAATACAGGTGTGCCAAGCTTGTAACATCACACCCAAGAAGATTCAAGGCTGTAATCATTGCCAAAGGTACTTCAACAGAGTACTGAGTAAAGGGTCTGAATACTTATTTAAATGTGATTTGAAAAAAGTTTTGTAATATTTAAGACATTTGCTACAAAAAAAAAAAACTGTTTTTACTTTGGCATTATGGGGTATTGTGATGTCATTATTGGCTATTGTGATGTCATTCTGGGGTATTGTGATGTCATTATGGGCTATTATGATGTCATTCTGGGGTATTGTGATGTCATTATGGGCTATTGTGATGTCATTCTGGGGTATTGTGATGTCATTATGGGCTATTGTGATGTCATTCTGGGGTATTGTGTGTAGGTTGATCAGGGGAAGAAGGCAATTGAATCAATATTAGAATAAGGCTTTAACATTATTAGAATAAGGCTTTAACATAACAACATGTTGAAAAAGGTCAAGGGGTGTGAAACACTCGATCTTGACCGATACTAGTAACAATGTGCCACAACTACGAACTCTGGAAAACCATCCTGAAAATGAACTTTCTCCAAGTATGAACTTTTGAAATGCATAAAGGTCACAATAGAAATCCACTTTAACTAGGTGCTGTAACGCGTCTAAGAGAGTAAAAACATAATGAGAGGAATAAATGGGCATTGGAAGGCTTTCTGATTTACGCTGGTATTTGACACATTCTGAGGGTATTAAGCCCTAAAAAGAACATTACCAAGCCACATAAAAAGGCTTTAAAGTAGGTGGGCCTTAATGTGGCAGAGAATAAAGAATCACGAGATGAGATAAATTGTCCCAGAAATGATACTGTTTAACTTAGTCTTCCTGGTGGGTCTTCCTGGGTGGGAGGGAGGATACATTTTTTTTTTCAGGATGGGGTCCGTTTTTGTAACTCATTAAAAAGCTAAGTTGCCAACAGGCAAGACTCGTAAAATATGAAAAGAAATTAGTGGGTCGTAATTTGACAGAAGAAGAAAGGTAACAATAATGATGTGAAATAAACTGACACTGACAATCTGTCTGTCTGTCTGTCTGTCTGTCTGTCTGTCTGTCTGTCTGTCTGTCTGTCTGTCTGTCTGTCTGTCTGTCTGTCTGTCTGTCTGTCTGTCTGTCTGTCTGTCTGTCTGTCTGTCTGTCTGTCTGTCTGTCTGTCTGTCTGTCTGTCTGTCTGTCTGTCTGTCTGTCTGTCTGTCTGTCTGTCTGTCTGTCTGTCTGTCTGTCTGTCTGTCTGTCTGTCTGTCTGCTGGAGCCAAATGTCATTCATATTTTATCCACAGAGCAGCACCACTAATTGGCTCTATAGCTGCCATTTCCTGAATTACATTTCCACAATCCATCCCTCCATCCCTGTTCTCACTCACCTTTTAAAGCTAAATCATTTGAGTTCAAAAGAAAGCTCTAGTGACAGGGAATGAGAGAGGCGAGGCAGAGTGAATGAGAAAGAGAGAGGGAGGGAGAAGAAGAAAAAAAACGTTCTTCTCGGGTCCTCTTTTTTAATGAGATAAAAAATTCCCACTTCTCCCCATTTCCCTGCTATAATTGCTGATTATGTTGTTATACACCATACCAGGAGCTCTCCTCTCCTCCAGCCTCTCCTCCCCATCAGCCAGATTCAGCATGGCATCTACAGGGCTTCAAAGGGCCCAGGCTGGAGAGGTGGGCAGGCTCGTTTGGAGCGTCTCTCCTTCAGGCCGCAGTAACGCAGGTAAACACTGCATGGTTACTCCTAATTACCCCTCTGGACTCGGCCAGCTCTGTTTCAGCTGACCCCTGTGATAATAAAGCTTAAGGGCATATTGTATTTCTTTTGACAGTTTAATTAGGAATTCAGCTGTAGGGGCACAAAGCAAGTTACCAGTGTGCCATGAATATTTCAAAAGAATGACATCCAAAAAGAATCCTAATGAAAACGTTCTTCCTCCGTCCTGAACTGCTACGGTACGGGACAGACAAGGGGATATTAGGTCAATGATTCTAATCAATAACCTCTTGATCTCCTACATGTTAATACACTGCTGCCTGCTGTTATCTAAGCTCCAGAAGAAGAAGACGGGGGACGGGACGGGGGACGGGACGGGGGGGTTGAATAGTGGAGGCAACACTTGTTTTTTTTTTCTTTGTGACTTGCGGTAACTCTGCGTGGTTCTAAATCAATAGTTTGTTTAGTATTCTGAAAAGGGCTGAAATATTAAGTTGCTTGACCATGCTGCAGGTCGTGTCACTGTTTGTTACATACAATATATGTCTTGTGGACTTCACCGGACAGATGTTGCTCTCCAGAGTGTGCAAGGCTGTCATCAAGGCACATTTGAAGAATCTCAAATATCAAAATATATATATTTATTTGTTACCCCTTTTTCTCCCCAATTGTTAGTTACAGTCTTGTCCCATCGCTGCAACTCCCGTACGGACTCGGGAGAGGCGAAGGTTGAGAGTCGTGCGTCCTCCGAAACACAACACAACCAAGATGCACTGCTTGACACAATACCCACTTAACCCGGAAGCAAGCCGCACCAATGTGTCAGAGGAAACATCGTGCACCTGGTGACCGTGTCAGCGTGCACTGCGCCCGGCCCGCCACAAGGACATCCCTGCCAGCCAAACCCTCCCCTAACCCGAACGACGCTGGGCCAATTGTGTGCCGCCCCATGGGTCTCCCGGTCACAGCCGGCTGCGACAGAGCCTGGACTCGAACCCAGAATATCTAGTGGCACAGCTATGCAGTGCCTTAGACCACTGGGCAACTCGGGAGACCCTCGAGAGACACCTTTTTTGGTTACTACATTATTCCATATGTTATTTCATAGTTTTGATGTCTTCACTATTATTGAATGAGCTGGTGTTCTAAAACTTTTGTCCAGTAGTGTAGGCTGTAGGAATGCTATAGTGTAAATGCATACTGCTGTAGAATGACACAGGCTGTAGGAATGCTATAGTGTAAATGCATACTGCTGTAGAATGACACAGGCTGTAGGAATGCTATAGTGTAAATGCATACTGCTGTAGACAGAATAAGAGACACAAGACAAAGGTTGTGTCCCGAATGACACCCTAGTCCCGATGTAGTGCACTATTAAGGGAATAAGGTGGGGTTAATATGATACCACTTCTCCAACCAGGGAAGCCATGTGTTTTAGAGACAAGGCCTGGGGTTAATATAATACCACTTCTCCAACTAGGGATGCCATGTGTTTAGGGACAATGCCTGGGCTGTTTAGGGATGATACCATGCCTGGGCTGGTGTTAATATGATACCACTTCTCCAACCAGGGATGCCCAGGGACAAGGCCATGTGCCATGTTTAAGAGACAAGGCCTGGGGTTAATATGATACCACTTCTCCAACCAGGGATGCCATGTGTTTAAGAGACAAGGCCTGGGGTTAATATGATACCACTTCTCCAACCAGGGATGCCATGTGTTTAAGAGACAAGGCCTGGGGTTAATATGATACCACTTCTCCAACCAGGGAAGCCATGTGTTTAAGAGACAAGGCCTGGGGTTAATATGATACCACTTCTCCAACCAGGGATGCCATGTGTTTAAGAGACAAGGCCTGGGGTTAATATGATACCACTTCTCCAACCAGGAAGCCTGTTTAAGAGACAAGGCCTGGGGTTAATATGATACCACTTCTCCAACCAGGGATGCCATGTGTTTTAGAGACAAGGCCTGGGGCTAATATGATTCTTCCAACCAGGGATGCCATGTGAATTCTCCTAGTCATGGTTAACATGAAAACAAATGATTGTGGTTTGCTATATAACAGTCTGACAAGGAGTGAGGTCTTGCAGCTGCAAGTAGAAAACCACACTGGGTTGGAAGATGTTCTTGGCCGACTGTACAGTGAGGAATGTGGCTTCACTCCAACTACTAGCTGGCTGTGCTGGGGGAAGCCTGGGTAAATCTGGAAGCAATTACCAAGCGCTTGATGCAAGTAAATTCCCATATTACCTTGGCGGACATCTGAAAAAGACATTTTGCAGTAGAGGTATTTGGTGAGGTTTAGTTTCTGGAGCTTAGCAACATAAATGTGTTGTCAGTGGACTATTAAAAACAGTGGACTTACTGTATGTTGGCAAGAGGTACTGTGTGGATGAATGGATCTGATTACGAGGAAGTCAGTGAAATAATCACCTAAATGGGTGCAGTGCTGCAGAATCTCTGATACGTCCCCTGACTACACTGACATGGGCATGTGTTCTAAATGACGCCATATTCCCTATATAGCGCACTACAGTACAGTGTGCGCAGACACACAAACACACAGACAAAGATCCTCCCCACGGACACACACACACACACACACACACACACACACACACACACACACACACACACACACACACACACACACACACACACACACACACACACACACACACACACACACACACACACACACACACGCACACACACTCCTGCTTTTTAGCAGAACACTATATAGAAGTCATTTTAAATATGAATTTGATCTTAATTGACTCGCCTGGATAAATAAGGATAGTACAAATTCTGGCAATTTTCGCCTAAAATTAAAAGTCTAACTGCTTGTAACTCAGGACCTGAAGCAAGGATATGCATATTCTTGATACCATTTGAAAGGAAACACTTTGAAGTTTGTGGAAACGTGAAAGTCATGTAGAAGAATATAACTTATTAGATCTGGTAAAATATAATAGGTATTTTTTACATTTTTTATCATCTTTGAAATGCAGGAGAAAGTCCACAATGTATTATTGCAGTTTAGGCGCAATTTAGATTTTAGCCACTAGATGGCAGCAGTGTATGTCCAACGTTTCAGACCGATCCAATAAACCATTGCATTACTGTTCAACATGTTGTAAGTCTGCCCAAATGGGCTTAATTGATTTATTGATACATTTACAAATACATAACTGTGCACTCTCCTCAAACAATAGCATGGTATTCCTTCACTGTAATAGCTACTGTAAATTGGACAGTGCAGTTAGATTAACAAGAATTTAAGCTTTCTGCCAATATCAGACATGGGAAATGGGAAATGTTCTTCTTACTTACAATGGCATTCTAATCACAATAGTGCACTTCAGCTCAACCGTCCCACGGGGGGGGTGGGAGGGTGGGTGGGTGGGAGTGGAGGGTGGGTGAAATAGAAAATACATAGGGAATAGGGTGTCATTACGGACGCATCCATGCCAGCCCCTACATCCAGGTTCCCTGGGGGACAGAACCTGAGGATTTATCCTTTCCCATACGTAACCATCAGAAACAGGAAAAGCCATCAATGTAGGAAACCCCCTGGAAAAAGAAGAGAGGAGGTGGAGGAGGACAGTATGATGTGAAATATGAGGCTCTTCTTTTTAAAACCCCACACCAAATGTCCTTCAACTCCCACACACAGAAAGACACAGGAAGACACAGATGTGCGGGGAAACATGCAGACGCACACACACACACACACACACACACACACACACACACACACACACACACACACACACACACACACACACACACACACACACACACACACACACACACACACACACACACACACACACACACACACACACACACACACACACACACACACACTTTAATTAGCAATCTGGGAATTTGATTGCCCTTCTCGATGGAATTTTTCTTCTTTTGATTTAAAACCAGTTCATGTTTCATAGAATAACAGCAGCGCGCCTGGTTAACGCGTTAGATGATACAGTAACTGTTATAAATCACAGTTTTAATAGATACACGGCACGGAGAATTACTGCCTTTATCATTTAATGGGAAACACACGAAAAGTTCAAGAGCTGCTCAAGTATTTTACACAATCCCCTGGTTTTCTCCCATAGTACCTTTAGTCATCTGGGAAAACAGTCAGACATATGATATTTCCGAGCAGCATGGAAAGGAATATTGTAGAAGACAAAAAAAAAAAATAGAAAAAAAATAGCTTCCCAGAATCAGAGTTGAAGCTCTATCCACTTAAATAACAGTGTTGTATTAGAATGAGTAATGAATGTTATTTTTATTTTACCTTTATTTAACCAGGCAAGTCAGTTAAGAACACATTCTTATTTTCAATGACGGCCTGGGAACAGTGGGTTAACTGGTCTAGGAACAGTGGGTTAACTGGTCTAGGAACAGTGGGTTAACTGGCCTAGGAACAGTGGGGTTAACTGGTCTAGGAACAGTGGGTTAACTGGTCTAGGAACAGTGGGTTAACTGGTCTAGGAACAGTGGGTTAACTGGTCTAGGAACAGTGGGTTAACTGGTCTAGGAACAGTGGGTTAACTGGTCTAGGAACAGTGGGTTAACTGGTCTAGGAACAGTGGGTTAACTGGTCTAGGAACAGTGGGTTAACTGGTCTAGGAACAGTGGGGTTAACTGGTCTAGGAACAGTGGGGTTACCTGGTCTAGGAACAGTGGGTTAACTGGTCTAGGAACAGTGGGTTAACTGGTCTGGGAACAGTGGGGTTAACTGGTCTAGGAACAGTGGGGTTAACTGGTCTAGGAACAGTGGGGTTAACTGGTCTAGGAACAGTGGGTTAACTGGTCTAGGAACAGTGGGGTTAACTGGTCTAGGAACAGTGGGGTTAACTGGTCTAGGAACAGTGGGGTTAACTGGTCTAGGAACAGTGGGGTTAACTGGTCTAGGAACAGTAGGGTTAACTGGTCTAGGAACAGTGGGTTCACTGGTCTAGGAACAGTGGGTTAACTGGTCTAGTAACAGTGGGGTTAACTGGTCTAGGAACAGTGGGTTAACTGGTCTAGGAACAGTGGGTTAACTGGTCTAGGAACAGTGGGATTAACTGGTCTAGGAACAGTGGGGTTAACTAGTCTAGGAACAGTGGGGTTAACTGGTCTAGGAACAGTGGGGTTAACTGGTCTAGGAACAGTGGGTTCACTGGTCTAGGAACAGTGGGTTAACTGGTCTAGTAACAGTGGGGTTAACTGGTCTAGGAACAGTGGGTTAACTGGTCTAGGAACAGTGGGTTAACTGGTCAAGGAACAGTGGGGTTAACTGGCCTAGGAACAGATTTGTACCTTGTCAGCTTGGGGATTTGAACTTGCAACCTTTCGGTTACTAGTCCAACACTCTAACCACTATATTATTTAAGGACCACGAAGATAACATTTGGGATTGAATATACTATATTAAATTAAATCTAATTGCATTAGTCACATACACTGTTTAAAGCAGGTATAACAAGTGAATTGGTTTCGTGCCCCTCAACATTGCAGTACAATATCGATAACCAGAACAATGAAAAGCCATTAATTTTTTTGAATAATAATTAGAGGAAGGTAGTATGCAGGAGTAATAAAACATATATTTACAAAATAGTTTGACTGTGGTACAAATATAGAGTGGATAGTGTATTGGTCTAGGAAATCGAAAGAGGGGATATCTAGGAACAGTTGAGCCAAAGGGGTAAGTTGAGCCAAAGGGGAACAGTTGAGCCAAAGGGGTAAGTTGAGCCAAAGGGGTAAGTTGAGCCAAAGGGGTAAGTTGAGCCAAAGGGGTAAGTTGAGCTAAAGGGGTAACATTTACATTACATTTAAGTCATTTAGCAGACGCTCTTATCCAGAGCGACGTAAGTTGAGCCAAAGGGGTAAGTTGAGCCAAAGGGGTAAGTTGAGCTAAAGGGGTAACATTTACATTACATTTAAGTCATTTAGCAGACGCTCTTATCCAGAGCGACGTAAGTTGAGCCAAAGGGGTCAGTTGAGCCAAAGGGGTCAGTTGAGCCAAAGGGGTAAGTTGAGCCAAAGGGGTAAGTTGAGCCAAAGGGGTAAGTTGAGCCGGCCTTGTTTCTAGGGAAACCAAACACAAAATGTATAATTTTACAACAACAACAGAAATGTCAGAAGAGGTAAATATTTCATGGATTCTGTGAAGGAAGGAACCACATGACAAAACAAAAACAAAAAGTGGTAGTTAGCTAGTTAATTCCAAATAAATAGATTTCCACAGAGTCAAATGAATGTATTGTGTTTGAGGTTTCTTGATGCTTGTACCTAAACCAATGTAGATCATTGTACGATTGTTCTATAGATGGTGCGTGGGTAATATCACCGTGCAGTAGTGGTGCGTGGGTAATATCACCGTACAGTAGTGGTGCATGGGTAATATCACCGTACAGTAGTGGTCTAGGAAACAGTGGGTTACAGTAGTGGTGCGTGGGTAGGAACAGTAGTGGTGCGTGGGTAATATCACCGTGCAGTAGTGGTTAATGGGAAATATCACCGTACAGTAGTGGTGCGTGGGTACAGTAGTGGTGCAGTTAACAGTAGTGGTGCGTGGGTTAATATCACCGTGCAGTAGTGGTGCATGGGTAATATCACCGTAACAGTATTAGTGGTGATAACGTGGGATTGAATATACAGTAGTGGTGCGTGGGTACAGTAGTGGTGCGTGAATTAATATCACCGTGCAGTAGTGGTGCATGGGTAATATCACCGAACAGTAGTGGTGCGTGGGTACAGTAGTGGTGCGTGGGTACAGTAGTGGTGCGTGGGTACAGTAGTGGTGGTGGGCGTAAGTGGTGCGTGGGTAATATCACCGTGCAGTAGTGGTGCGTGGGTACAGTAGTGGTGCGTGGGTGAGCCAAATATCACCGTGAAAAGCAGTAAGTGGTGCGTGGGTACAGTAGTGGTGCGTGGGTAACCAAATCACCGTACAGTAGTGGTGCGTGGGTACAGTAGGTGGGTACAGTAGTGGTGCGTGGGTCACAGTAGTGGTGCATGGGTAATATCACCGTACAGTAGTGGTGCGTGGGTACAGTAGTGGTGCGTGGGTAATATGGTGCCGGGTACAGTAGTGGTGCGTGGGTACATATCAGTACAGTAGTGGTGCGTGGGTACAGTAGTGGTGCATGGGTAATATCACCGTACAGTAGTGGTGCGTGGGTACAGTAGTGGTGCGTGGGTACATATCAACAACAGTAGTGGTGCGTGGTAAATATTTCAGTAGTGGTGCGTGGGTACAGTAGTGGTGCGTGGGTAATATCACCGTGCAGTAGTGGTGCGTGGGTACAGTAGTGGTGCGTGGGTACAGTAGTGGTGCGTGGGTACAGTAGTGGTGCGTGGGTACAGTAGTGGTGCGTGGGTACAGTAGTGGTGCGTGGGTACAGTAGTGGTGCGTGGGTAATATCACCGTGCAGTAGTGGTGCGTGGGTACAGTAGTGGTGCGTGGGTACATATCACAGTAGTGGTGCGTGCAGTAGTGGTGCGTGGGTACAGTAGTGGTGCGTGGGTACAGTAGTGGTGCATGGGTAATATCACCGTGCAGTAGTGGTGCGTGGGTACAGTAGTGGTGCGTGGGTACAGTAGTGGTGCGTGGGTACAGTAGTGGTGCGTGGGTACAGTAGTGGTGCATGGGTAATATCACCGTACAGTAGTGGTGCGTGGGTACAGTAGTGGTGCGGGTACAGGTACAGTAGTGGTGCGTGGGTACAGTAGTGGTACATGGGTACAGTAGTGGTGCGTGGGTACAGTAGTGGTGCATGGGTACAGTAGTGGTGCGTGGGTACAGTAGTGGTGCATGGGTACAGTAGTGGTGGTGGTACAGTAGTGGGTACAGTAGTGGTGCATGGGTACAGTAGTGGTGCATGGGTACAGTAGTGGTGCGTGGGTACAGTAGTGGTACATGGGTACAGTAGTGGTGCGTGGGTACAGTAGTGGTACATGGGTACAGTAGTGGTGCGTGGGTACAGTAGTGGTACATGGGTACAGTAGTGGTGCATGGGTAATATCACCGTACAGTAGTGGTGCGTGGGTAATATCACCGTACAGTAGTGGTGCGTGGGTAATATCACCATACAGTAGTGGTGCATGGGTAATATCACCGTACAGTAGTGGTGCGTGGGTACAGTAGTGGTGCGTGGGTACAGTAGTGGTGCGTGGGTAATATCACCGTACAGTAGTGGTGCGTGGGTACAGTAGTGGTGCGTGGGTAATATCACCGTACAGTAGTGGTGCGTGGGTACAGTAGTGGTGTACGTGGGTAATATCACCGTACAGTAGTGGTGTACAGTAGTGGTGGCACATATCACCGTACAGTAGTGGTGCGTGGGTAATATCACCGTACAGTAGTGGTGCGTGGGTACAGTAGTGGTGCGTGGGTAATATCACCGTACAGTAGTGGTGCGTGGGTAATATCACCGTACAGTAGTGGTGCGTGGGTAATATCACCGTACAGTAGTGGTGCGTGGGTACAGTAGTGGTGCGTGGGTACAGTAGTGGTGCGTGGGTAATATCACCGTACAGTAGTGGTGCGTGGGTACAGTAGTGGTGCATGGGTACAGTAGTGGTGCGTGGGTACAGTAGTGGTGCATGGGTACAGTAGTGGTGCGTGGGTACAGTAGTGGTGCATGGGTACAGTAGTGGTGCATGGGTACAGTAGTGGTGCGTGGGTACAGTAGTGGTACATGGGTACAGTAGTGGTGCGTGGGTACAGTAGTGGTACATGGGTACAGTAGTGGTGCGTGGGTACAGTAGTGGTACATGGGTACAGTAGTGGTGCATGGGTAATATCACCGTACAGTAGTGGTGCGTGGGTAATATCACCGTACAGTAGTGGTGCGTGGGTAATATCACCGTACAGTAGTGGTGCATGGGTAATATCACCGTACAGTAGTGGTGCGTGGGTACAGTAGTGGTGCGTGGGTACAGTAGTGGTGCGTGGGTACAGTAGTGGTGCGTGGGTAATATCACCGTACAGTAGTGGTGCGTGGGTACAGTAGTGGTGCGTGGGTAATATCACCGTACAGTAGTGGTGCATGGGTACAGTAGTGGTGCGTGGGTAATATCACCGTACAGTAGTGGTGCATGGGTAATATCACCGTACAGTAGTGGTGCGTGGGTACAGTAGTGGTGCGTGGGTACAGTAGTGGTGCGTGGGTAATATCACCGTACAGTAGTGGTGCGTGGGTAATATCACCGTACAGTAGTGGTGCGTGGGTACAGTAGTGGTGCGTGGGTAATATCACCGTACAGTAGTGGTGCGTGGGTACAGTAGTGGTGCGTGGGTAATATCACCGTACAGTAGTGGTGCATGGGTAATATCACCGTGCAGTAGTGGTGCGTGGGTACAGTAGTGGTGCGTGGGTACAGTAGTGGTGCGTGGTCCTTCTGTAGCTCAGTTGGTAGAGCATGGCGCTTGTAACGCCAGGGTAGTGGGTTCGATCCCCGGGACCACCCATACGTAGAATGTATGCACACATGACTGTAAGTCGCTTTGGATAAAAGCGTCTGCTAAATGGCATATATATTATTATATTAGATGAGCTGGTGTCTCTATTAGCTTTAACATGAGGTTCTAGACCTGGACGTTAAAGTGCATCCTTGTAGGTCTGTGGGCTAATATAGTCTAAATGTTTGCCTTGGGAGTAGGTCAATTGAGCCAATGGCCATGGGGCTGTTAACAACAGGGCCTGGCCTATGTTAAAATGGTTTTAAAAATGTATAAAGTGTTTGTAAGGTGTTAAAATATGTTTTAAACAATTAAAAGACGAAGAAAAAAAAGCGATTTTGATTCTGTTGAATCACGTTTGGGAATTAAAGATGGGTTTTAAAAACGTAGTGGTAATATTTAATTCAGTATTACCCTGTTACCATGGCTACCATGGACCATTACCGCGGCTCAATTTACACCATTCCCAGGGTAAATTGTCCTCACAGACCACATTTTTGGGACAAGCTATGTTTTCAAAACTGCAATGATAACATGAATTCTGAATATTGCCAGGGATACACAAATATCCTGAAATATATGTAGATAGCTTTGTAGCTTTGTTGGAAAATAATAATATATTTCCCTTGATGGAGTGATGCTGAATGTAATAAAATGGCCCCACTCTCCCTAAATCAGACATAATAGAACAGCATAACGGTCGTCATCGGTGGAAGAAGCTGAGGACCAAGGTGCGGCGTGGTGTGTGTCCATATTTATTCAAATGAACACGGAGATAATGTAAATGTAATGTAAATGATAACAAAACTAACAAAGAGAAACAACCCGGAAATAGTTCTGGCTGGTGCAGACACACAACAGGAAACAGTTCTGGCTGGTGCAGACACACAACAGGAAACAGTTCTGGCTGGTGCAGACACACAACAGGAAACAGTTCTGGCTGGTGCAGACACACAACAGGAAACAGTTCTGGCTGGTGCAGACACACAACAGGAAACAGTTCTGGCTGGTGCAGACACACAACAGGAAACAGTTCTGGCTGGTGCAGACACACAACAGGAAACAGTTCTGGCTGGTGCAGACACACAACAGGAAACAGTTCTGGCTGGTGCAGACACACAACAGGAAACAGTTCTGGCTGGTGCAGACACACAACAGGAAACAGTTCTGGCTGGTGCAGACACACAACAGGAAACAGTTCTGGCTGGTGCAGACACACAACAGGAAACAGTTCTGGCTGGTGCAGACACGCAACAGGAAACAGTTCTGGCTGGTGAGGACACACAACAGGAAACAGTTCTGGCTGGTGCAGACACACAACAGGAAACAGTTCTGGCTGGTGCAGACACACAGCAGGAAACAGTTCTGGCTGGTGCAGACACGCAACAGGAAACAGTTCTGGCTGGTGCAGACACGCAACAGGAAACAGTTCTGGCTGGTGAGGACACACAACAGGAAACAGTTCTGGCTGATGCAGACACACAACAGGAAACAGTTCTGGCTGGTGAGGACACGCAACAGGAAACAGTTCTGGCTGGTGAGGACACACAACAGGAAACAGTTCTGGCTGGTGCAGACACACAACAGGAAACAGTTCTGGCTGGTGCAGACACACAGCAGGAAACAGTTCTGGCTGGTGCAGACACGCAACAGGAAACAGTTCTGGCTGGTGCAGACACGCAACAGGAAACAGTTCTGGCTGGTGAGGACACACAACAGGAAACAGTTCTGGCTGGTGCAGACACACAACAGGAAACAGTTCTGGCTGGTGAGGACACACAACAGGAAACAGTTCTGGCTGGTGAGGACACACAACAGGAAACAGTTCTGGCTGGTGCAGACACACAACAGGAAACAGTTCTGGCTGGTGCAGACACGCAACAGGAAACAGTTCTGGCTGGTGAGGACACACAACAGGAAACAGTTCTGGCTGGTGCAGACACACAACAGGAAACAGTTCTGGCTGGTGCAGACACACAGCAGGAAACAGTTCTGGCTGGTGCAGACACGCAACAGGAAACAGTTCTGGCTGGTGCAGACACGCAACAGGAAACAGTTCTGGCTGGTGAGGACACACAACAGGAAACAGTTCTGGCTGGTGCAGACACACAACAGGAAACAGTTCTGGCTGGTGAGGACACACAACAGGAAACAGTTCTGGCTGGTGAGGACACACAACAGGAAACAGTTCTGGCTGGTGAGGACACACAACAGGAAACAGTTCTGGCTGGTGAGGACACACAACAGGAAACAGTTCTGGCTGGTGCAGACACACAACAGGAAACAGTTCTGGCTGGTGCAGACACACAACAGGAAACAGTTCTGGCTGGTGCAGACACACAACAGGAAACAGTTCTGGCTGGTGCAGACACACAACAGGAAACAGTTCTGGCTGGTGCAGACACACAACAGGAAACAGTTCTGGCTGGTGCAGACACACAACAGGAAACAGTTCTGGCTGGTGCAGACACACAACAGGAAACAGTTCTGGCTGGTGCAGACACACAACAGGAAACAGTTCTGGCTGGTGCAGACACACAGCAGGAAACAGTTCTGGCTGGTGCAGACACACAACAGGAAACAGTTCTGGCTGATGCAGACACACAACAGGAAACAGAAAACAATCACCCACCAAACACAATAGAAAACAGGCTCCCTAAATATGGTTCTCAATCAGGGACAATGATTGACAGCTGCCTCTGATTGAGAACCGTACCAGGCCAAACACAGAAATAGCAAATCATAGAAAAACTAACATAGACAACCCACCCAACTCACGCCCTGAGCATACTAAAACAAAGACATAACAAAAGAACTAAGGTCAGAACGTGACAATATGCTGTCCCCTATACTCCCTCTCCGGCCTCGAGGTCATCAGGCTGCTGATTATCCCACACACCTGTCACCATCGTCAAGCGCCACCAGCGCCTCATGACACTCACCTGGACTCCATCACCTCCTTGATTATCTTCCCTATATCTGTCTCTCACCTGGACTCTATCACCTCCTTGATTATCTTCCCTATATCTGTCTCTCACCTGGACTCCATCACCTCCTTGATTATCTCCCTGTATCTGTCTCTCCCCTTGGTTCTTTCCTCAGGTGTTATTGACTCTGTGTCCATGTCGGTGTGTTTTTGTGTTTATTGAGTAATTTATTTAGTAAAACATTCACTCCCTGAACTTTCTTCCCAGCTCTCAGCGAGCTTGTTAAAAGATGTTACATAACTAGTGCTGCTAATGTTGCCATGTAATCCACTGTGTAGTTGTAATCCACTATGTGTAGTTGTAATCCACTATATATATAGCTGTAATCCACTATGTATAGTTATAATCCACTATGTGTAGTTGTAATCCACTATATATATAGCTGTAATCCACTATGTATAGTTGTAATCCACTATGTGTAGTTGTAATCCACTATATATATATAGTTGTTATCCACTATGTGTAGTTGTAATCCACTATATATAGTTGTAATCCACTATATATAGTTGTAATCCACTATGTGTAGTTGTAATCCACTATATATAGTTGTTATCCACTATGTGTAGTTGTAATCCACTATGTGTAGTTGTTATCCACTATATATAGTTGTAATCCACTATATATATAGCTGTAATCCACTATGTGTAGTTGTAATCCACTATATATATAGCTGTAATCCACTATGTGTAGTTGTAATCCACTATATATATATAGCCGTAATCCACTATGTGTAGTTGTAATCCACTATGTGTAGCTGTAATCCACTATGTGTAGGTGTAATCCACTATGAATAGTTGTAATCCACTATGTGTAGTTGTAATCCACTATATATAGTTGTAATTCACTATATATAGTTGTAATCCACTTTATGTAGTTGTAATCCACTATGTGGAGTTGTAATCCACTATGTGGAGTTGTAATCCATTATACAGTGTATAAAATTGTAATCCAGTTTCTATATTTTTAATCCACTATGATTGCTGCTGCAGCCAGGCCAAAAGCCTGATGAAGCCCAAAAGCTGAAATGTGTTGGTTCTATGCTTTAAAAAAAATACATTTCTCCAAGATTTGCTGAATCTCCTGTCAACTACACTGCTACCATGACAGCACAGCATTCTCCAGCTTTGAAACAGGCTAACATGACTGAACGTTTTCATAGTCACTCAGAGACACTTGTTGCGATCTGTTTTCACGCCATGCGAGCACCAGAGCAACATGCTTGACATGCCTCTCGAACAGATAGGACTGTGAAATGTGTAAATACGGGCCTCTCCAGCTCACGTTATACCCCCCCCCCCCCCCCCAAAACAACACCGCTCCCATGGGACTTCATAATAGAGTAACTTTGATTTCTTTTTAAAACCCGTTACTGCCTTATCAAAAGGATGACTGTCATTACTGTCTTAAGCAGTTTGCTTGTCTTGAGGTGACAGCTTGAAAATAGACTGGAAAAAAAGGAAAGGAGACAAGCAAAGGAGACAAGAAATAAATACAAGCCTTCAATTTGGCATGGAAATAAAAATAAAAACGGAATACACTTTCCCTCAAAATAAGACCAATAAGGGCTTCTGACAACAAGGTACATTTTTAATGTGGATTATATGCAGTGGGGCAAACAAGTTTTTAGTCAGCCACCAATTGTGCAAGTTCTCCCACTTAACAAGATGAGAGAGGCCTGTAATTTTCATCGTAGGTACACTTCAACTATGACAGACAAAATGAGGAAAAAAAAAATCCAGAAAATCACATTGTAGGATTTTTTATTTATTTATTTGCAAATTATGGTGGAAAATAAGGTACATTTTTAATGTGGATTATATATGTGATGGTGATGCAGTTCAGAGGATTAAGGTGGTATTGTTTCACCCCCCCAACCCAACAAACCCCGACCCCACCCTCTAGCAAACAGTTTTCACCTCTGACCCCATGACCTGTTCCGACCAATGATGTATATAAACCCTGGATTGCTGATGTACCAGTACGTAATGGCCGTCGAGAGGCTTTGAAACAACTAGGTACTCCCCACTAGGAGCAGGCTTTGAAACAACTAGGTACTCCCCACTAGGAGCAGGCTTTGAAACAACTAGGTACTCCCCACTAGGAGCAGGCTTTGAAACAACTAGGTACTCCCCACTAGGAGCAGGCTTTGAAACAACTAGGTACTCCCAGTAGGAGCAGGCTTTGAAACAACTAGGTACTCCCCAGTAGGAGCAGGCTTTGAAACAACTAGGTACTCCCCACTAGAGCAGGCTTTGAAACTTTGAAACTAGGTACTCCCCACTAGAGCAGGCTTTGAAACAGGCTTTGAAACAACTAGGTACTCCCCACTAGGAGCAGGCTTTGAAACAACTAGGTACTCCCCAGTAGGAGCAGGCTTTGAAACAACTAGGTACTCCCCAGTAGGAGCAGGCTTTGAAACAACTAGGTACTCCCCAGTAGGAGCAGGCTTTTAGGTACTCCCCAGGAGCAGGCTTTGAAACAACTAGGTACTCCCCCTAGGAGCAGGCTTTGAAACAACTAGGAGCAGGCTTTGAAACAACTAGGTACTCCCCCCAGGCTTTGAAACAACTAGGTACTCCCCAGTAGGAGCAGGCTTTGAAACAACTAGGTACTCCCCAGTAGGAGCAGGCTTTGAAACAACTAGGTACTCCCCACTAGGAGCAGGCTTTGAAACAACTAGGTACTCCCCACTAGGAGCAGGCTTTGAAACAACTAGGTACTCCCCACTAGGAGCAGGCTTTGAAACAACTAGGTACTCCCCACTAGGAGCAGGCTTTGAAACAACTAGGTACTCCCCACTAGGAGCAGGCTTTGAAACAACTAGGTACTCCCCACTAGGAGCAGGCTTTGAAACAACTAGGTACTCCCCACTAGGAGCAGGCTTTGAAACAACTAGGTACTCCCCACTAGGAGCAGGCTTTGAAACAACTAGGTACTCCTCACTAGGAGCAGTCATCCATAGCAATGAATGCAATTCTGCAGGATATCAACTAAATATTTCAAAGGACAGAATAACATGTATTTGAGTATGCTTTTGTTGTTATCGTGTGGACAGTAACATTAGTCATCTCTAACAATGAAACTTCAAGGATTTTTACATATTTTATTTTTTATTTTTTATATTTTTTATGTTTAGCTCACATAATATAATTTATCAGTAAGGTGTCTGTAATAGAATACAAATGTATAATTTGTAGCTTCTTCCAAATATTGTTTACAATGGTGGGAGAGTACCAAGATGGAAGCCCGGTGGCTTCAACACAGTGCCCCCTATCAGTCATCTAGTGTATAGACACATCATTGGATCTGAACCTGCGTAGTTGGGTTGTTTCTACTAGAAAGATTCCAATGGGCATTGGATGATGAATCACTGAGTAATGATGCATTGGGGTTCTTAGCTGCTCTGCTATCATGAGCTTCATCTTTACAGAAATTCAACACAACATTAATGGAGAGAATTCTGATTGGCCAAACCAAACACACCTTGTTGGAATCTGTCACTCAAACAGTCCCCACTGGTACTGGTGTTGGTTACCTGGTCCAGTCTACAGTGGTACTGGTGTTGGTTACCAGGTCCAGTCTACAGTGGTACTGGTGTTGGTTACCAGGTCCAGTCTACAGTGGTGTTGGTGTTGGTTACCAGGTCCAGTCTACAGTGGTGTTGGTTACCTGGTCCAGTCTACCTGGTCCAGTCTACAGTGGTCCTGGTGTTGGTTACCAGGTCCAAAGTTTTAGCATGGCATTGATGATCAGCAAGTGAAAAACAAACAGATTAAACCAGAATGGCCGATTGGCCAGACTTCTATTCAGGGCTTCAATGGCTCTTGTTTGGTGAGCCAGGTTGGTGTCTGGGCACGGTCTGGAACAGATCTGGGCCAAAGGGCCACTTGGGAAAGCCAGATCTGGGCCAGGCTGACTCTGCCACTCAGGCCACTTGGCGTAATGCTGTCGTGCTCCATGGTCAGTGGATAGAGAAGCCATAGAACGCTTCAGGGTGAGCTGCATGGGGCACAGATGTCTGGTACGGTGAGGAGCTGATGGGGATAGCAAACAGCACATGTGAAGCAGTAGCACCATCTCCACAGAGGAAGTACTGCTAGGATACACAGAGGAAGTACTGCTAGGATACACAGAGGAAGTACTGCTAGGATACACAGAGGAAGTACTACTAGGATACACAGAGGAAGCACTGTTAGGATACACAGATGAAGTACTGCTAGGATACACAGAGGAAGTACTGCTAGGATACACAGAGGATGTACTGCTAGGATACACAGAGGATGTACTGCTAGGATACACAGAGGAAGTACTGTTAGGATACACAGCAGTATACAGGACATATCAGCCGTGGCCCTCAATATTACACTAGAAAACTCATATTTTTTTGTAACTGAGACATTTCCAGCTAAAACGTTCATATGGGGCATACAGCAATCTCCGCTCTGTAGATTTTGCTGCGAAGAGACAGAATCAATAGATAATTTATTCTGTTCATTGCCCCAGTGTAGCTTGTTTCTGGTCACAGGTTCAGGAATGGTAAAAAAATTCACAAAATGCAATTAAAATGAACATTACAAATGGCAGTGTTGGGCGATTTGGAAAGCCATAGTCAGTCAATAAATGACATAGTAATGCTCATAGGAAAGTTGTTCATCTTTAGCTCACAATCTGTGGATAAAATACAATTTGAAAGGTTCAAACATTTTGTAAAACATCACATTACAATTGAAAGATATATGGCACATGGAAACCAAACGATGGTGGTCTATGGTGATAGGTGGGATGGTCTGAGAGATGTGGTCTATGGTGATAGGTGGGATGGGCTGAGAGGTGGTCTATGGTGATAGGTGGGATGGTGGTCTATGGTGATAGGTGGGATGGTCTGAGAGAGGTGGTCTATGGTGATAGGTGGGATGGTCTGAGAGAGGTGGTCTATGGTGATAGGTGGGATGGTCTGAGAGAGGTGGTCTATGGTGATAGGTGGGATGAGAGGTGGTGAGGTGGGATGGTCTGAGAGGTGGTCTATGGTGATAGGTGGGATGGTCTGAGAGAGGTGGTCTATGGTGATAGGTGGGATGGTCTGAGAGGTGGTCTATGGTGATAGGTGGGATGGTCTGAGAGAGGTGGTCTATGGTGATAGGTGGGATGGGCTAGGTGGGATGAGGTCTGATAGGTGGGATGGGTTGAGGGGTGGGATTGAGTCTATGGTGATAGGTGGGATGGGCTGAGAGGTGGTCTATGGTGATAGGTGGGATGAGAGGTGGTCTATGGTGATAGGTGGGATGGTCTGAGAGAGGTGGTCTATGGTGATAGGTGGGATAGGTGGTGGGATGGGATGGCTGAGAGAGGTGGTCTATGGTGATAGGTGGGATGGTCTGAGAGAGGTGGTCTATGGTGATAGGTGGGATGGGCTGAGAGAGGTGGTCTATGGTGATAGGTGGGATGGGCTGAGAGAGGTGGTCTATGGTGATAGGTGGGATGGGCTGAGAGAGGTGGGATGCTGAGGTCTATGGTGATAGGTGGGATGGGTTGAGGGGTGGGATTAAAGGTGAGGTCTATGGTGAGGTGGGATGGGCTGAGAGAGGTGGTCTATGGTGATAGGTGGGATGGGCTGAGGGGTGGGAGAGTGGTCTATGGTGATAGGTGGGATGGGCTGAGAGGTGGGATTATAGAGAGGTAAAGAGCTAAGGTCTATGGTGATAGGTGGGATGGGCTGAGAGAGGTGGGATTATAGAGCTGAATGGTGAGATGGTCTGAGAGAGGTGGTCTATGGTGATAGGTGGGATGGGCTGAGAGAGGGGTCTATGGTGATAGGTGGGATGGGCTGAAGAGTCTATGGTGATAGGTGGGATGGGCTGAGGTGGTCTATGGTGATAGGTGGGATGGGCTGAGAGAGGTGGGATTAAAGAGCTGAGGTCTATGGTGATAGGTGGGATGGGCTGAGGGGTGGGATTAAAGAGCTGAGGTCTATGGTGATAGGTGGGATGGGCTGAGGGGTGGGATTAAAGAGCTGAGGTCTATGGTGATAGGTGGGATGGGCTGAGAGGTGGGTGGGATTAATAGAGCTGAGGTCTATAGGTGGGTGATAGGTGGGATGGGCTGAGGTGGGATTAAAGAGCTGAGGTCTATGGTGATAGGTGGGATGGGCTGAGGGGTGGGATTAAAGAGTGGGATTGATAGGTGGGAGCTGAGGTCTATGGTGATAGGTGGGATGGGCTGAGAGAGTGGGATTATAGAGCTGAGGTCTATGGTGATAGGTGGGATGGGCTGAGAGAGGTGGGATTAAAGAGCTGAGGTCTATGGTGATAGGTGGGATGGGCTGAGAGAGGTGGGATTATAGAGCTGAGGTCTACTTTGATAGGTGGGATGGGCTGAGAGAGGTGGGATTATAGAGCTGAGGTCTATGGTGATAGGTGGGATGGGCTGAGAGAGGTGGGATTATAGAGCTGAGGTCTATGGTGATAGGTGGGATGGGCTGAGAGAGGTGGGATTATAGAGCTGAGGTCTATGGTGATAGGTGGGATGAGGTAAAGAGGGATTGATAGGTGGGAAGGGGTGGGATTAAAGAGTTTATGTTTGGTAAAGTGTTATTGTTATGTGACTGCTTTATATAAAAGTACCATGTATGTAACATGTGTAAGTAAAATGTATGTATACTGTATGTAGCAAAACATATTTATAAAATGTGCATTTGTATTCATTATGGATCCCCATTAGCTGCTGAGATGTGATACTGCAGTAGCTGGGGACAGAGGACCACACAGCAGGAGATAGTGGTCGAAGAGGTTAGAGATGTGAGCAGTTGGGGACAGAGGACCACCAGGAGGAGATCGAAGAGGTTAGAGATGTGATACTGCAGTAGCTGGGGACAGAGGACCACCAGGCAGGAGATAGGGATGTGATACTGCAGTAGCTGGGGACAGAGGACCACCAGGAGGAGATAGTGGTCGAAGAGGTTAGAGATGTGATACTGCAGTAGCTGGGGACAGAGGACCACCAGGAGGGAGATAGTGGTCGAAGAGGAGAGGGATGTGATACTACAGTAGCTGGGGACAGAGGACCACCAGGGAGGGAGATAGTGGTCGAAGAGGAGGAGGAGGATGTGATACTACAGTAGCTGGGGACAGAGGACCACCAGACAGGAGATAGTGGTCGAAGAGGTTAGAGATGTGATACTGCAGTAGCTGGGGCCAGAGGACCACCGGGCAAGAGAGATGTGATACTGCAGTAGCTGGGGACAGAGGACCACCGGGCAGGAGATAGTGGTCGAAGAGGTTAGAGATGTGATACTGCAGTAGCTGGGGACAGAGGACCACCAGGCAGGAGATAGTGGTCGAAGAGGGAGAGAGGATGATGATACTACAGTAGCTGGGGACAGAGGACCACCAGGCAGGAGATAGTGGTCGAAGAGAGGAGAGGGATGATACTACAGTAGCTGGGGACAGAGGACCACCAGGCAGGAGATAGTGGTTGAAGAGATTAGAGATGTCATACTACAGTAGCTACAGACAAACAGACTGAACATAGTGGTTATAAGTACAGTAGAACTGCATCCCAAAAGGCACCATATTCCCAAATGGGCACCGGTCATAAGTTCTGCACTGTTTAGGGCACGGAGGGTGACATTCGGGACAGAGACTAGTCGTGGCCTTGCGAGGCTTGCTAACAACCAGCTTTGTGCCCCCTGGGTGACCCTCCCTCTCATTAAGTGTGCAGTGCAAGCCATTTATCTTCACCATCGGAGCAGTTCCCTTCAGAGGGTCACGTTGATAGACAGAGCTGCCGTAATTAGGGCAGAGTATAAATTCACTATGAATAATGAATAAAGATGCATTAAGGAGGTAGTTAAAAGCTTTGGATCATGCCTTTCACACACCAAGGGTCAGGTAGAGAGGGAGGAGGGAGAGGGTTTGTTTTAGCTTATTTTCTCTCCTGCAACTGTATGTTTTCCATATTTACATTACCGCACTTAGACACCATATGACGTTAATGTTATTATGCAGATGTTTTTCTGGTTACAGAATTACTGTCTATATGTACAGTTCAGTACACCCTGTATGTTTGTAGACACAGAGAATCATCCAGGCCCTGCCTCTTTGTAGAAAGTCTTTAACCCAGTCATTGTGCAGACACCTGGCATCTAATGCTGATATTACACAGCCTGAGGCATCATAATCAGCAGACTTCCTGAAAAGGGCCTCTTGCCTTTTTTTTATGCTCGCTTCGAGGCAAGCAACACTGAAGCATGCATGAGAGAACCAGCTGTTCTGGATGACTTTGTGATCACACTCTCTGTATCCAATGTGAGCAAGACCATTAAAACTTCTTAGGGATATGGGGCATTATTCAGAAGTTCAGATGACTGAGGTGCCCAAAGTAAACTGCCTGTTACTCAGGCCCAGAAGCTAGGATATGCATATAATTAGTAGTATTAGATGGTAGCATATAAATAGTAGTATTGGATAGAAAACACTCTGAAGTTTCTAACACTGTTACAGTAATGTCTGTGAGTATAACAGAACTGATGTGGCAGGTGAAAACCCATCCTGATTTTTTTTTTGTAGAGCTCACCACCCATTGAAATGGTTGTCTATGGGGAAAATCAAAGGAAATCCTCCCAGAGTGCAGTTCCTATGGCTTCCACTAGATGTCAACAGTCTTTAGAAAGTGTTTCAGGCTTGTTTTATGTTTAAATGAGCTAGAATTTGTCGTTTTTATAGGTGGCTCTCATTTTGACTGTAGTCTTGTGGCGCGCGTGGGTGAGGGCGTGCACCTCGTTATTTATCTCCGGTATTGAATATATTATTCTCAGTTTTAAATTTGATCTTTTATTTACATATTAGGGTACCTGAGGATTGATTAGAAATGTTGTTTGACTTGTTTGGTTGAAGTTTATTGGTAACCTTTGGGGTTCCTTTGTCTGCATTTTGAACGAGGTGAACAGGTGGATTACTGAATCAAGCGCGCCAACTACACAGACTTTTTGGGGATATAAAGAAGGACTTTATCTAACAAAACGATAATTTGTTATGTAGCCCTTGGGATTGCAAACAGAGGAAGATCTTCAAAGGTAAGTGTTATTGTGCAGAAGTTGCAGGTAGGTCCTGTTGGCTTCTGTTGGCTTCGGGTAAATACACCACCACTTAGCTATATAAAGACCAACCCAACCTTAGTACCTGTAGCTACAACAAGCCCTGTTACATTTACAGAACAATTAGCTTCTATAGTGGAATCTCTGTTCTGAGGTGGTGGCCTGGGGACTACAGGAATAATCCCTGCTCCTCAGCTCACTTACCCTAATCACTCCTGCATCAGCCAGGGCAAATTGTTTTCACTGTGAGAGAGCCCCTTACCAGCTACTAAAGAACCTGCCTTTTCATCCAATAACATCAAAATGAAACCAACCGTTGGGGGAAAGGCTTCCTCCTCCTACCGTCCGTCCGTCCTTCTATTACAGTCGGTCGTCTCTGTAGTTTCACAGGGACCCATTTATTCTCTCTGCTGATGGAGCTTAACCGGGCCACTTTCTGGTCTTGATGATGGGGGGGATTAAGGAGGGGGGGGGGGTTGGAGAAAGCACACACACACACACACGCACGGACACACATGCACACACACGTGCGCACACACACACACACACGCACGCATGGACACACACACACACACACACACACACACACACACACACACACACACACACACACACACACACACACACACACACACACACACACACACACACACACACACACACACACACACACACACACACACACACACACACACACACACACACAGCAGATTATTGATTGACTTCTGACGGAGAAGACCACCCTAAAAGCCCCAATGAATTGTCACTCATTATTGAAATGACTGAACACTAATTAAAGTGGCAGCTCATCTCCCTGTAGGCCTTTTGCTCATCTGAAGATGAATTTCAGCTCCTTGGACAGAAGCAGGAGGAGACAGCAGCTACTCAGATCCTAATGAGCTTTGCTTTGCATCCCCTTTTTGTTTTTTTCTCCCTTCACATTTGGTTTCCTTTGAGGTATTCGAGAGAGGAAAAAAGGATTGTACTGGTTTGAAAGAAAACAATACTACTTTTTTTACACCATTACATAGGCTAAGTATGTCTTCACATGTGTTAGTCCTTTACATAGGCTAAGTATGTCTTCACTAGTCCTTTACGTAGGCTAAGTATGTCTTCACTAGTCCTTTACATAGGCTAAGGATGTCTTCACATGTGTTAGTCCTTTTTGAATGGTCATTTCCAACACTGTAGTCACTGTAGAGGTGAACACAATGGGGCAGATGGGTAATGAATTAATTCCACTCTCAAACCACGGGGATCTATTCAGGACCATGTTTCTCTTTCTCTGTTTTTCTCCTGTTATATAAAGGCCAAATCAAATGTTATTGGTCTTATACACATGGTTAGCAGATGTTATTGGTCTTATACACATGGTTAGCAGATGTTATTGGTCACATACACATGGTTAGCAGATGTTATTGGTCATGGTTAGCAGATGTTACATACACATGGTTAGCAGATGTTATTGGTCTTATACACATGGTTAGCAGATGTTATTGGTCTTATACACATGGTTAGCAGATGTTATTGGTCTTATACACATGGTTAGCAGATGTTATTGGTCTTATACACATGGTTAGCAGATGTTATTGGTCACATACACATGGTTAGCAGATGTTATTGGTCTTATACACATGGTTAGCAGATGTTATTGGTTAGCAGATGTTATTGGTCTTATACACATGGTTAGCAGATGTTATTGGTCTTATACACATGGTTAGCAGATGTTATTGGTCACATACACATGGTTAGCAGATGTTATTGGTCTTATACACATGGTTAGCAGATGTTATTGGTCACATCACATACACATGGTTAGCAGATGTTATTGGTCACATACACATGGTTAGCAGATGTTATTGGTCACATACACATGGTTAGCAGATGTTATTGGTCACATACACATGGTTAGCAGATGTTATTGGTCACATACACATGGTTAGCAGATGTTATTGGTCACATACACATGGTTAGCAGATGTTATTGGTCACATACACATGGTTAGCAGATGTTATTGGTCACATACACATGGTTAGCAGATGTTATTGGTCACATACACATGGTTAGCAGATATTATTGGTCACATACACATGGTTAGCAGATGTTAATGCGAGCGTAGCGAAATGCTTGTGCTTCTAGTTCCGACAATGCAGTGATAACCAACGAGTAATCTAACCTAACAATTCCACAACTACTCCCTTATACACACAAGTGTAAAGGGATGAAGAATATGTACATACTGATATATGAATGAGTGATGGTACAGATGGTATCGAGTACAGTGTATATTCAGTCAGTCTGCAGACGAAGGTTCAAATATCATTAAGTCTTTAAAATACTTTGAAGGATTTTCTTTAGCATGACAAGAATGCTAGACTAGGCAGGGTTTGCACTTTTGTGACTATTCTATTTGGTCCGTTGCACCAGTGAAGGTTAATCAAGCCCAGCTAAGCTCTTTCCAGATGGAGCCCCAGGACAGCAATCCTCTCATTGAGCCCCCATGTGACAGAGAGAGATCCGGGGTCCAAGTCAACAGAGGGCCCTGCTCAGAGGGCCTGTTCTACTCTGCTCTGACTCTGCAATCCTAGATGGGTGGGAAATGACATCTAATTCCAAAGTGTGTGGTTAATGTACACCTGTGCGAGACGTCTGGGGCTAATCCGACTGGCACACAGGTCTACTGTAAATGGGCATGTGAAATCATGACTCATGGCATAGTGAAACTTTAAAGCTCTTTCAATCCTCCTGTATTGAAAACAGATAGACCCGTCTTCAATTTCATCGATTATTAACGTTTAAAAACACCTAAAGTTCCATTACAAAAGTAGTTTGAAATGTTTTGGCAAAGTTTACAGTTAACTTTTAAGATATTTTGTACTGACCTTGCGCAAATTGGAAGCTGTTTTTTTTCTGGATCAAACGCGCCAAATAAATAGACATTTTGGATATATATCGACGGAATTAATCGGGCAAAAGAAACCATTTGTGACGTTTATGGAAAAATATTGGACTGTCAACAAAAGAAGCTCGTCAAAGGTAAGGCATGATTTATATTTCCCGCTAACGGGACGCCTAGCTTTAAGCAGTTTTCCCTCTTTGTGGCACCTGACCAGACGACTGAACAATAATCCAGACGAGACAGAACTGTAGGACCTGCCTTGGTGACAGTGTTGTTAAGAAGGTAGAAACTAGGGCCTGTAGGACCTGCCTTGGTGACAGTGTTGTTAAGAAGGTAGACACTAGGGCCTGTAGGACCTGCCTTGGTGATAGTGTTGTTAAGAAGGTAGAAACTAGGGCCTGTAGGACCTGCCTTGGTGACAGTGTTGTTAAGAAGGTAGAAAAGGGCCTAGGGCCTTGGTGACAGTGTTGTTAAGAAGGTAGAAACTAGGGCCTGTAGGACCTGCCTTGGTGACAGTGTTGTTAAGAAGGTAGAAACTAGGGCCTGTAGGACCTGCCTTGGTGACAGTGTTGTTAAGAAGGTAGAAACTAGGGCCTGTAGGACCTGCCTTGGTGATAGTGTTGTTAAGAAGGTCTGCCTTGGTGACAGTGTTGTTAAGAAGGTAGAAACTAGGGCCTGTAGGACCTGCCTTGGTGATAGTGTTGTTAAGAAGGTAGAAACTAGGGCCTGTAGGACCTGCCTTGGTGACAGTGTTGTTAAGAAGGTAGAAACTAGGGCCTGTAGGACCTGCCTTGGTGATAGTGTTGTTAAGAAGGTAGAAACTAGGGCCTGTAGGACCTGCCTTTTTGATAGTGTTGTTAAGAAGGTAGAAACTAGGGCCTGTAGGACCTGCCTTGTTGATAGTGCAGTTAAGAAGGTAGAAACTAGGGCCTGTATGACCTGCCTTGGTGACAGTGTTGTTAAGAAGGTAGAAACTAGGGCCTGTAGGACCTGCCTTGTTGATAGTGCTGTTAAGAAGGTAGAAACTAGGGCCTGTAGGACCTGCCTTGGTGATAGTGTTGTTAAGAAGGTAGAAACTAGGGCCTGTAGGACCTGCCTTGTTGACAGTGTTGTTAAGAAGGTAGAAACTAGGGCCTGTAGGACCTGCCTTGTTGATAGTGTTGTTAAGAAGGTAGAAACTAGGGCCTGTAGGACCTGCCTTGTTGATAGTGCAGTTAAGAAGGTAGAAACTAGGGCCTGTAGGACCTGCCTTGTTGATAGTGCTGTTAAGAAGGTAGAAACTAGGGCCTGTAGGACCTGCCTTGTTGATAGTGCTGTTAAGAAGGTAGAAACTAGGGCCTGTAGGACCTGCCTTGGTGGCAGTGTTGTTAAGAAGGTAGAAACTAGGGCCTGTAGGACCTGCCTTGTTGACAGTGTTGTTAAGAAGGTAGAAACTAGGGCCTGTAGGACCTGCCTTGGTGACAGTGTTGTTAAGAAGGTAGAAACTAGGGCCTGTAGGACCTACCTTGGTGACAGTGTTGTTAAGAAGGTAGAAACTAGGGCCTGTAGGACCTGCCTTGGTGACAGTGCTGTTAAGAAGGTAGAAACTAGGGCCTGTAGGACCTGCCTTGTTGATAGTGCTGTTAAGAAGGTAGAAACTAGGGCCTGTAGGACCTGCCTTGGTGACAGTGTTGTTAAGAAGGTAGAAACTAGGGCCTGTAGGACCTGCCTTGGTGATAGTGTTGTTAAGAAGGTAGAAACTAGGGCCTGTAGGGCCTGCCTTGTTGATAGTGTTGTTAAGAAGGTAGAAACTAGGGCCTGTAGGACCTGCCTTGGTGACAGTGTTGTTAAGAAGGTAGAAACTAGGGCCTGTAGGACCTGCCTTGGTGACAGTGTTGTTAAGAAGGTAGAAACTAGGGCCTGTAGGACCTGCCTTGGTGATAGTGTTGTTAAGAAGGTAGAAACTAGGGCCTGTAGGACCTGCCTTGGTGACAGTGTTGTTAAGAAGGTAGAAACTAGGGCCTGTAGGACCTGCCTTGGTGACAGTGTTGTTAAGAAGGTAGAAACTAGGGCCTGTAGGACCTGCCTTGGTGACAGTGTTGTTAAGAAGGTAGAAACTAGGGCCTGTAGGACCTGCCTTGGTGACAGTGTTGTTAAGAAGGTAGAAACTAGGGCCTGTATGACCTGCCTTGGTGACAGTGTTGTTAAGAAGGTAGAAACTAGGGCCTGTAGGACCTGCCTTGGTGACAGTGCTGTTAAGAAGGTAGAAACTAGGGCCTGTAGGACCTGCCTTGTTGATAGTGCTGTTAAGAAGGTAGAAACTAGGGCCTGTAGGACCTGCCTTGGTGACAGTGTTGTTAAGAAGGTAGAAACTAGGGCCTGTAGGACCTGCCTTGTTGATAGTGTTGTTAAGAAGGTAGAAACTAGGGCCTGTAGGACCTGCCTTGTTGATAGTGCAGTTAAGAAGGTAGAAACTAGGGCCTGTAGGACCTGCCTTGTTGATAGTGCTGTTAAGAAGGTAGAAACTAGGGCCTGTAGGACCTGCCTTGTTGATAGTGCTGTTAAGAAGGTAGAAACTAGGGCCTGTAGGACCTGCCTTGGTGGCAGTGTTGTTAAGAAGGTAGAAACTAGGGCCTGTAGGACCTGCCTTGTTGACAGTGTTGTTAAGAAGGTAGAAACTAGGGCCTGTAGGACCTGCCTTGGTGACAGTGTTGTTAAGAAGGTAGAAACTAGGGCCTGTAGGACCTACCTTGGTGACAGTGTTGTTAAGAAGGTAGAAACTAGGGCCTGTAGGACCTGCCTTGGTGACAGTGCTGTTAAGAAGGTAGAAACTAGGGCCTGTAGGACCTGCCTTGTTGATAGTGCTGTTAAGAAGGTAGAAACTAGGGCCTGTAGGACCTGCCTTGGTGACAGTGTTGTTAAGAAGGTAGAAACTAGGGCCTGTAGGACCTGCCTTGTTGATAGTGTTGTTAAGAAGGTAGAAACTAGGGCCTGTAGGACCTGCCTTGTTGATAGTGCTGTTAAGAAGGTAGAAACTAGGGCCTGTAGGACCTGCCTTGTTGATAGTGCTGTTAAGAAGGAGAAACTAGGGCCTGTAGGACCTGCCTTGTTGATAGTGCTGTTAAGAAGGTAGAAACTAGGGCCTGTAGGACCTGCCTTGGTGGCAGTGTTGTTAAGAAGGTAGGAGAAAGAAACTAGGGCCTGTAGGACCTGCCTTGGTGACAGTGTTGTTAAGAAGGTAGAAACTAGGGCCTGTAGGACCTGCCTTGGTGACAGTGTTGTTAAGAAGGTAGAAACTAGGGCCTGTATGACCTGCCTTGGTGACAGTGTTGTTAAGAAGGTAGAAACTAGGGCCTGTATGACCTGCCTTGGTGACAGTGTTGTTAAGAAGGTAGAAACTAGGGCCTGTAGGACCTGCCTTGTTGACAGTGTTGTTAAGAAGGTAGAAACTAGGGCCTGTAGGACCTGCCTTGGTGATAGTGCTGTTAAGAAGGTAGAAACTAGGGCCTGTAGGACCTGCCTTGGTGACAGTGTTGTTAAGAAGGTAGAAACTAGGGCCTGCAGGACCTGCCTTGGTGATAGTGCTGTTAAGAAGGTAGAAACTAGGGCCTGTAGGACCTGCCTTGTTGACAGTGTTGTTAAGAAGGTAGAAACTAGGGCCTGTAGGACCTGCCTTGGTGACAGTGTTGTTAAGAAGGTAGAAACTAGGGCCTGCAGGACCTGCCTTGGTGATAGTGCTGTTAAGAAGGTAGAAACTAGGGCCTGTAGGACCGGCCTTGGTGACAGTGTTGTTAAGAAGGTAGAAACTAGGGCCTGTAGGACCTGCCTTGTTGATAGTGCTGTTAAGAAGGTAGAAACTAGGGCCTGTAGGACCTGCCTTGGTGATAGTGTTGTTAAGAAGGTAGAAACTAGGGCCTGTAGGACCTGCCTTGGTGATAGTGTTGTTAAGAAGTTAGAAACTAGGGCCTGTAGGACCTGCCTTGGTGACAGTGTTGTTAAGAAGGTAGAAACTAGGGCCTGTATGACCTGCCTTGGTGACAGTATTGTTAAGAAGGTAGAAACTAGGGCCTGTAGGACCTGCCTTGGTGATAGTGCTGTTAAGAAGGTAGAAACTAGGGCCTGTAGGACCTGCCTTGGTGACAGTGTTGTTAAGAAGGTAGAAACTAGGGCCTGTAGGACCTGCCTTGGTGATAGTGCTGTTAAGAAGGTAGAAACTAGGGCCTGTAGGACCTGCCTTGGTGACAGTGTTGTTAAGAAGGTAGAAACTAGGGCCTGTAGGACCTGCCTTGGTGACAGTGTTGTTAAGAAGGTAGAAACTAGGGCCTGTAGGACCTGCCTTGTTAATAGTGTTGTTAAGAAGGTAGAAACTAGAGCCTGTAGGACCTGCCTTGTAGATAGTGTTGTTAAGAAGGTAGAAACTATGGCCTGTAGGACCTGCCTTGGTGATAGTGTTGTTAAGAAGGTAGAAACTAGGGCCTGTAGGACCTGCCTTGTTGATAGTGTTGTTAAGAAGGTAGAAACTAGGGCCTGTAGGACCTGTCTTTTTGATAGTGTTGTTAAGAAGATAGAAACTAGGGCCTGTAGGACCTGCCTTGGTGACAGTGTTGTTAAGAAGGTAGAAACTAGGGCCTGTAGGACCTGCCTTGGTGACAGTGTTGTTAAGAAGGTAGAAACTGGGGCCTCTAGGACCTGCCTTGTAGATAGTGTTGTTAAGAAGGTAGAAACTATGGCCTGTAGGACCTGCCTTGGTGATAGTGTTGTTAAGAAGGTAGAAACTAGGGCCTGTAGGACCTGCCTTGTAGATAGTGTTGTTAAGAAGGTAGAAACTAGGGCCTGTAGGACCTGCCTTGTTGATAGTGTTGTTAAGAAGGTAGAAACTAGGGCCTGTAGGACCTGCCTTGTTGATAGTGTTGTTAAGAAGGTAGAAACTAGGGCCTGTAGGACCTGCCTTTTTGATAGTGTTGTTAAGAAGGTAGAAACTAGGGCCTGTAGGACCTGCCTTGGTGATAGTGCTGTTAAGAAGGTAGAAACTAGGGCCTGTAGGACCTGCCTTGTTGACAGTGTTGTTAAGAAGGTAGAAACTAGGGCCTGTAGGACCTGCCTTGTTGATAGTGTTGTTAAGAAGGTAGAAACTAGGGCCTGTAGGACCTGCCTTGGTGATAGTGCTGTTAAGAAGGTAGAAACTAGGGCCTGTAGGACCTGCCTTGGTGACAGTGTTGTTAAGAAGGTAGAAACTAGGGCCTGTAGGACCTGCCTTGTTGATAGTGCTGTTAAGAAGGTAGAAACTAGGGCCTGTAGGACCTGCCTTGGTGACAGTGTTGTTAAGAAGGTAGAAACTAGGGCCAGTAGGACCTGCCTTGGTGATAGTGCTGTTAAGAAGGTATAAACTAGGGCCAGTAGGACTGCCTTGTTGTTAGTGTTGTTAAGAAGGTAGAAACTAGGGCCTGTAGGACCTGCCTTGGTGACAGTGTTGTTAAGAAGGTAGAAACTAGGGCCTGTAGGACCTGCCTTGTTGATAGTGTTGTTAAGAAGGTAGAAACTAGGGCCTGTAGGACCTGCCTTGTTGATAGTGTTGTTAAGAAGGTATAAACTAGGGCCTGTAGGACCTGCCTTGGTGATAGTGCTGTTAAGAAGGTAGAAACTAGGGCCTGTAGGGCCTGCCTTGTTGATAGTGTTGTTAAGAAGGTAGAAACTAGGGCCTGTAGGACCTGCCTTGGTGGCAGTGTTGTTAAGAAGGTAGAAACTAGGGCCTGTAGGACCTGCCTTGGTGACAGTGCTGTTAAGAAGGTAGAAACTAGGGCCTGTAGGACCTGCCTTGTTGATAGTGCTGTTAAGAAGGTAGAAACTAGGGCCTGTAGGACCTGCCTTGGTGACAGTGTTGTTAAGAAGGTAGAAACTAGGGCCTGTAGGACCTGCCTTGTTGATAGTGCTGTTAAGAAGGTAGAAACTAGGGCCTGTAGGACCTGCCTTGGTGACAGTGTTGTTAAGAAGGTAGAAACTAGGGCCTGTAGGACCTGCCTTGGTGATAGTGTTGTTAAGAAGGTAGAAACTAGGGCCTGTAGGACCTGCCTTGGTGACAGTGTTGTTAAGAAGGTAGAAACTAGGGCCTGTAGGACCTGCCTTGGTGATAGTGTTGTTAAGAAGGTAGAAACTAGGGCCTGTAGGACCTGCCTTGGTGACAGTGTTGTTAAGAAGGTAGAAACTAGGGCCTGTAGGACCTGCCTTGGTGACAGTGTTGTTAAGAAGGTAGAAACTAGGGCCTGTAGGACCTGCCTTGGTGACAGTGTTGTTAAGAAGGTAGAAACTAGGGCCTGTAGGACCTGCCTTGGTGACAGTGTTGTTAAGAAGGTAGAAACTAGGGCCTGTATGACCTGCCTTGGTGACAGTGTTGTTAAGAAGGTAGAAACTAGGGCCTGTAGGACCTGCCTTGGTGACAGTGCTGTTAAGAAGGTAGAAACTAGGGCCTGTAGGACCTGCCTTGTTGATAGTGCTGTTAAGAAGGTAGAAACTAGGGCCTGTAGGACCTGCCTTGGTGACAGTGTTGTTAAGAAGGTAGAAACTAGGGCCTGTAGGACCTGCCTTGTTGATAGTGTTGTTAAGAAGGTAGAAACTAGGGCCTGTAGGACCTGCCTTGTTGATAGTGCAGTTAAGAAGGTAGAAACTAGGGCCTGTAGGACCTGCCTTGTTGATAGTGCTGTTAAGAAGGTAGAAACTAGGGTCTGTAGGACCTGCCTTGTTGATAGTGCTGTTAAGAAGGTAGAAACTAGGGCCTGTAGAACCTGCCTTGGTGGCAGTGTTGTTAAGAAGGTAGAAACTAGGGCCTGTAGGACCTGCCTTGTTGACAGTGTTGTTAAGAAGGTAGAAACTAGGGCCTGTAGGACCTGCCTTGGTGACAGTGTTGTTAAGAAGGTAGAAACTAGGGCCTGTAGGACCTACCTTGGTGACAGTGTTGTTAAGAAGGTAGAAACTAGGGCCTGTAGGACCTGCCTTGGTGACAGTGCTGTTAAGAAGGTAGAAACTAGGGCCTGTAGGACCTGCCTTGTTGATAGTGCTGTTAAGAAGGTAGAAACTAGGGCCTGTAGGACCTGCCTTGGTGACAGTGTTGTTAAGAAGGTAGAAACTAGGGCCTGTAGGACCTGCCTTGTTGATAGTGTTGTTAAGAAGGTAGAAACTAGGGCCTGTAGGACCTGCCTTGTTGATAGTGCTGTTAAGAAGGTAGAAACTAGGGCCTGTAGGACCTGCCTTGTTGATAGTGCTGTTAAGAAGGTAGAAACTAGGGCCTGTAGGACCTGCCTTGTTGATAGTGCTGTTAAGAAGGTAGAAACTAGGGCCTGTAGGACCTGCCTTGGTGACAGTGTTGTTAAGAAGGTAGAAACTAGGGCCTGTATGACCTGCCTTGGTGACAGTGTTGTTAAGAAGGTAGAAACTAGGGCCTGTATGACCTGCCTTGGTGACAGTGTTGTTAAGAAGGTAGAAACTAGGGCCTGTAGGACCTGCCTTGTTGACAGTGTTGTTAAGAAGGTAGAAACTAGGGCCTGTAGGACCTGCCTTGGCGATAGTGCTGTTAAGAAGGTAGAAACTAGGGCCTGTAGGACCTGCCTTGGTGACAGTGTTGTTAAGAAGGTAGAAACTAGGGCCTGCAGGACCTGCCTTGGTGATAGTGCTGTTAAGAAGGTAGAAACTAGGGCCTGTAGGACCTGCCTTGTTGACAGTGTTGTTAAGAAGGTAGAAACTAGGGCCTGTAGGACCTGCCTTGGTGACAGTGTTGTTAAGAAGGTAGAAACTAGGGCCTGCAGGACCTGCCTTGGTGATAGTGCTGTTAAGAAGGTAGAAACTAGGGCCTGTAGGACCGGCCTTGGTGACAGTGTTGTTAAGAAGGTAGAAACTAGGGCCTGTAGGACCTGCCTTGTTGATAGTGCTGTTAAGAAGGTAGAAACTAGGGCCTGTAGGACCTGCCTTGGTGATAGTGTTGTTAAGAAGGTAGAAACTAGGGCCTGTAGGACCTGCCTTGGTGATAGTGTTGTTAAGAAGTTAGAAACTAGGGCCTGTAGGACCTGCCTTGGTGACAGTGTTGTTAAGAAGGTAGAAACTAGGGCCTGTATGACCTGCCTTGGTGACAGTATTGTTAAGAAGGTAGAAACTAGGCCTGTAGGACCTGCCTTGGTGATAGTGCTGTTAAGAAGGTAGAAACTAGGGCCTGTAGGACCTGCCTTGGTGATAGTGCTGTTAAGAAGGTAGAAACTAGGGCCTGTAGGACCTGCCTTGGTGACAGTGTTGTTAAGAAGGTAGAAACTAGGGCCTGTAGGACCTGCCTTGGTGACAGTGTTGTTAAGAAGGTAGAAACTAGGGCCTGTAGGACCTGCCTTGTTAATAGTGTTGTTAAGAAGGTAGAAACTAGAGCCTGTAGGACCTGCCTTGTAGATAGTGTTGTTAAGAAGGTAGAAACTATGGCCTGTAGGACCTGCCTTGGTGATAGTGTTGTTAAGAAGGTAGAAACTAGGTCCTGTAGGACCTGCCTTGTTGATAGTGTTGTTAAGAAGGTAGAAACTAGGGCCTGTAGGACCTGCCTTTTTGATAGTGTTGTTAAGAAGATAGAAACTAGGGCCTGTAGGACCTGCCTTGGTGACAGTGTTGTTAAGAAGGTAGAAACTAGGGCCTGTAGGACCTGCCTTGGTGACAGTGTTGTTAAGAAGGTAGAAACTAGGGCCTCTAGGACCTGCCTTGTAGATAGTGTTGTTAAGAAGGTAGAAACTATGGCCTGTAGGACCTGCCTTGGTGATAGTGTTGTTAAGAAGGTAGAAACTAGGGCCTGTAGGACCTGCCTTGTTGATAGTGTTGTTAAGAAGGTAGAAACTAGGGCCTGTAGGACCTGCCTTGTTGATAGTGTTGTTAAGAAGGTAGAAACTAGGGCCTGTAGGACCTGCCTTTTTGATAGTGTTGTTAAGAAGGTAGAAACTAGGGCCTGTAGGACCTGCCTTGGTGATAGTGCTGTTAAGAAGGTAGAAACTAGGGCCTGTAGGACCTGCCTTGTTGATAGTGTTGTTAAGAAGGTAGAAACTAGGGCCTGTAGGACCTGCCTTGGTGATAGTGCTGTTAAGAAGGTAGAAACTAGGGCCTGTAGGACCTGCCTTGTTGACAGTGTTGTTAAGAAGGTAGAAACTAGGGCCTGTAGGACCTGCCTTGTTGATAGTGTTGTTAAGAAGGTAGAAACTAGGGCCTGTAGGACCTGCCTTGGTGATAGTGTTGTTAAGAAGGTAGAAACTAGGGCCTGTAGGACCTGCCTTTTTGATAGTGTTGTTAAGAAGGTAGAAACTAGGGCCTGTAGGACCTGCCTTGGTGATAGTGCTGTTAAGAAGGTAGAAACTAGGGCCTGTAGGGCCTGCCTTGTTGATAGTGTTGTTAAGAAGGTAGAAACTAGGGCCTGTAGGACCTGCCTTGGTGATAGTGCTGTTAAGAAGGTAGAAACTAGGGCCTGTAGGACCTGCCTTGGTG
This sequence comes from Oncorhynchus gorbuscha, assembly GCF_021184085.1. NCBI lineage: Eukaryota > Metazoa > Chordata > Actinopteri > Salmoniformes > Salmonidae > Oncorhynchus > Oncorhynchus gorbuscha. The sequence goes on from NW_025745352.1 coordinate 52,516, forward strand.
ATAGTGTTGTTAAGAAGGTAGAAACTAGGGCCTGTAGGATCTGCCTTGTTGATAGTGTTGTTAAGAAGGTAGAAACTAGGGCCAGTAGGACCTGCCTTGGTGATAGTGCTGTTAAGAAGGTATAAACTAGGGCCAGTAGGACTGCCTTGTTGTTAGTGTTGTTAAGAAGGTAGAAACTAGGGCCTGTAGGACCTGCCTTGGTGACAGTGTTGTTAAGAAGGTAGAAACTAGGGCCTGTAGGACCTGCCTTGTTGATAGTGTTGTTAAGAAGGTAGAAACTAGGGCCTGTAGGACCTGCCTTGTTGATAGTGTTGTTAAGAAGGTAGAAACTAGGGCCTGTAGGACCTGCCTTGGTGATAGTGCTGTTAAGAAGGTAGAAACTAGGGCCTGTAGGGCCTGCCTTGTTGATAGTGTTGTTAAGAAGGTAGAAACTAGGGCCTGTAGGACCTGCGTTGGTGACAGTGTTGTTAAGAAGGTAGAAACTAGGGCCTGTAGGACCTGCCTTGGTGATAGTGCTGTTAAGAAGGTAGAAACTAGGGCCTGTAGGACCTGCCTTGGTGACAGTGTTGTTAAGAAGGTAGAAACTAGGGCCTGTAGGACCTGCCTTGGTGACAGTGTTGTTAAGAAGGTAGAAACTAGGGCCTGTAGGACCTGCCTTGTTAATAGTGTTGTTAAGAAGGTAGAAACTAGAGCCTGTAGGACCTGCCTTGTAGATAGTGTTGTTAAGAAGGTAGAAACTATGGCCTGTAGGACCTGCCTTGGTGATAGTGTTGTTAAGAAGGTAGAAACTAGGTCCTGTAGGACCTGCCTTGTTGATAGTGTTGTTAAGAAGGTAGAAACTAGGGCCTGTAGGACCTGCCTTTTTGATAGTGTTGTTAAGAAGATAGAAACTAGGGCCTGTAGGACCTGCCTTGGTGACAGTGTTGTTAAGAAGGTAGAAACTAGGGCCTGTAGGACCTGCCTTGGTGACAGTGTTGTTAAGAAGGTAGAAACTAGGGCCTCTAGGACCTGCCTTGTAGATAGTGTTGTTAAGAAGGTAGAAACTATGGCCTGTAGGACCTGCCTTGGTGATAGTGTTGTTAAGAAGGTAGAAACTAGGGCCTGTAGGACCTGCCTTGTTGATAGTGTTGTTAAGAAGGTAGAAACTAGGGCCTGTAGGACCTGCCTTGTTGATAGTGTTGTTAAGAAGGTAGAAACTAGGGCCTGTAGGACCTGCCTTTTTGATAGTGTTGTTAAGAAGGTAGAAACTAGGGCCTGTAGGACCTGCCTTGGTGATAGTGCTGTTAAGAAGGTAGAAACTAGGGCCTGTAGGACCTGCCTTGTTGATAGTGTTGTTAAGAAGGTAGAAACTAGGGCCTGTAGGACCTGCCTTGGTGATAGTGCTGTTAAGAAGGTAGAAACTAGGGCCTGTAGGACCTGCCTTGTTGACAGTGTTGTTAAGAAGGTAGAAACTAGGGCCTGTAGGACCTGCCTTGTTGATAGTGTTGTTAAGAAGGTAGAAACTAGGGCCTGTAGGACCTGCCTTGGTGATAGTGTTGTTAAGAAGGTAGAAACTAGGGCCTGTAGGACCTGCCTTTTGATAGTGTTGTTAAGAAGGTAGAAACTAGGGCCTGTAGGACCTGCCTTGGTGATAGTGCTGTTAAGAAGGTAGAAACTAGGGCCTGTAGGGCCTGCCTTGTTGATAGTGTTGTTAAGAAGGTAGAAACTAGGGCCTGTAGGACCTGCCTTGGTGATAGTGCTGTTAAGAAGGTAGAAACTAGGGCCTGTAGGACCTGCCTTGGTGATAGTGTTGTTAAGAAGGTAGAAACTAGGGCCTGTAGGATCTGCCTTGTTGATAGTGTTGTTAAGAAGGTAGAAACTAGGGCCAGTAGGACCTGCCTTGGTGATAGTGCTGTTAAGAAGGTATAAACTAGGGCCAGTAGGACTGCCTTGTTGTTAGTGTTGTTAAGAAGGTAGAAACTAGGGCCTGTAGGACCTGCCTTGGTGACAGTGTTGTTAAGAAGGTAGAAACTAGGGCCTGTAGGACCTGCCTTGTTGATAGTGTTGTTAAGAAGGTAGAAACTAGGGCCTGTAGGACCTGCCTTGTTGATAGTGTTGTTAAGAAGGTAGAAACTAGGGCCTGTAGGACCTGCCTTGGTGATAGTGCTGTTAAGAAGGTAGAAACTAGGGCCTGTAGGGCCTGCCTTGTTGATAGTGTTGTTAAGAAGGTAGAAACTAGGGCCTGTAGGACCTGCGTTGGTGACAGTGTTGTTAAGAAGGTAGAAACTAGGGCCTGTAGGACCTGCCTTGGTGACAGTGTTGTTATGAAGGTAGAAACTAGGGCCTGTAGGACCTGCCTTGTTGATAGTGTTGTTAAGAAGGTAGAAACTAGGGCCTGTAGGACCTGCCTTGTTGATAGTGTTGTTAAGAAGGTAGAAACTAGGGCCTGTAGGACCTGCCTTGTTGATAGTGTTGTTAAGAAGGTAGAAACTAGGGCCTGTAGGACCTGCCTTGGTGACAGTGTTGTTAAGAAGGTAGAAACTAGGACCTGTAGGACCTGCCTTGTTGATAGTGTTGTTAAGAAGGTAGAAACTAGGGCCTGTAGGACCTGCCTTGGTGATAGTGCTGTTAAGAAGGTAGAAACTAGGGCCTGTAGGACCTGCCTTGTAGATAGTGTTGTTAAGAAGGTAGAAACTAGGGCCTGTAGGACCTGCCTTGTAGATAGTGTTGTTAAGAAGGTAGAAACTAGGGCCTGTAGGACCTGCCTTGTTGATAGTGTTGTTAAGAAGGTAGAAACTAGGGCCTGTAGGACCTGCCTTGTTGATAGTGTTGTTAAGAAGGTAGAAACTAGGGCCTGTAGGACCTGCCTTTTGATAGTGTTGTTAAGAAGGTAGAAACTAGGGCCTGTAGGACCTGACTTGGTGATAGTGCTGTTAAGAAGGTAGAAACAAGGGCCTGTAGGACCTGCCTTGTTGATAGTGTTGTTAAGAAGGTAGAAACTAGGGCCTGTAGGACCTGCCTTGGTGATAGTGCTGTTAAGAAGGTAGAAACTAGGGCCTGTAGGACCTGCCTTGTTGATAGTGTTGTTAAGAAGGTAGAAACTAGGGCCTGTAGGACCTGCCTTTTTGATAGTGTTGTTAAGAAGGTAGAAACTAGGGCCTGTAGGACCTGCCTTGGTGATAGTGCTGTTAAGAAGGTAGAAACTAGGGCCTGTAGGACCTGCCTTGTTGATAGTGTTGTTAAGAAGGTAGAAACTAGGGCCTGTAGGACCTGCCTTGGTGATAGTGCTGTTAAGAAGGTAGAAACTAGGGCCTGTAGGACCTGCCTTGTTGACAGTGTTGTTAAGAAGGTAGAAACTAGGGCCTGTAGGACCTGCCTTGTTGATAGTGTTGTTAAGAAGGTAGAAACTAGGGCCTGTAGGACCTGCCTTGGTGATAGTGTTGTTAAGAAGGTAGAAACTAGGGCCTGTAGGACCTGCCTTTTTGATAGTGTTGTTAAGAAGGTAGAAACTAGGGCCTGTAGGACCTGCCTTGGTGATAGTGCTGTTAAGAAGGTAGAAACTAGGGCCTGTAGGGCCTGCCTTGTTGATAGTGTTGTTAAGAAGGTAGAAACTAGGGCCTGTAGGACCTGCCTTGGTGATAGTGCTGTTAAGAAGGTAGAAACTAGGGCCTGTAGGACCTGCCTTGGTGATAGTGTTGTTAAGAAGGTAGAAACTAGGGCCTGTAGGATCTGCCTTGTTGATAGTGTTGTTAAGAAGGTAGAAACTAGGGCCAGTAGGACCTGCCTTGGTGATAGTGCTGTTAAGAAGGTATAAACTAGGGCCAGTAGGACTGCCTTGTTGTTAGTGTTGTTAAGAAGGTAGAAACTAGGGCCTGTAGGACCTGCCTTGGTGACAGTGTTGTTAAGAAGGTAGAAACTAGGGCCTGTAGGACCTGCCTTGTTGATAGTGTTGTTAAGAAGGTAGAAACTAGGGCCTGTAGGACCTGCCTTGTTGATAGTGTTGTTAAGAAGGTAGAAACTAGGGCCTGTAGGACCAGCCTTGGTGATAGTGTTGTTAAGAAGGTAGAAACTAGGGCCTGTAGGGCCTGCCTTGTTGATAGTGTTGTTAAGAAGGTAGAAACTAGGGCCTGTAGGACCTGCGTTGGTGACAGTGTTGTTAAGAAGGTATAAACTAGGGCCTGTAGGACCTGCCTTGGTGACAGTGTTGTTAAGAAGGTAGAAACTAGGGCCTGTAGGACCTGCCTTGTTGATAGTGTTGTTAAGAAGGTAGAAACTAGGGCCTGTAGGACCTGCCTTGTTGATAGTGTTGTTAAGAAGGTAGAAACTAGGGCATGTAGGATCTGCCTTGTTGATAGTGTTGTTAAGAAGGTAGAAACTAGGGCCAGTAGGACCTGCCTTGTTGATAGTGTTGTTAAGAAGGTAGAAACTAGGGCCTGTAGGACCTGCCTTGTTGATAGTGTTGTTAAGAAGGTAGAAACTAGGGCCTGTAGGATCTGCCTTGTTGATAGTGTTGTTAAGAAGGTAGAAACTAGGGCCAGTAGGACCTGCCTTGGTGATAGTGCTGTTAAGAAGGTATAAACTAGGGCCAGTAGGACTGCCTTGTTGTTAGTGTTGTTAAGAAGGTAGAAACTAGGGCCTGTAGGACCTGCCTTGTTGATAGTGTTGTTAAGAAGGTAGAAACTAGGGCCTGTAGGACCTGCCTTGGTGACAGTGTTGTTAAGAAGGTAGAAACTAGGGCCTGTAGGACCTGCCTTGTTGATAGTGTTGTTAAGAAGGTAGAAACTAGGGCCTGTAGGACCTGCCTTGTTGATAGTGTTGTTAAGAAGGTAGAAACTAGGGCCTGTAGGACCTGCCTTGTTGATAGTGTTGTTAAGAAGGTAGAAACTAGGGCCTGTAGGACCTGCCTTGGTGACAGTGTTGTTAAGAAGGTAGAAACTAGGACCTGTAGGACCTGCCTTGTTGATAGTGTTGTTAAGAAGGTAGAAACTAGGGCCTGTAGGACCTGCCTTGTAGATAGTGTTGTTAAGAAGGTAGAAACTAGGGCCTGTAGGACCTGCCTTGTTGATAGTGTTGTTAAGAAGGTAGAAACTAGGGCCTGTAGGACCTGCCTTGTTGATAGTGTTGTTAAGAAGGTAGAAACTAGGGCCTGTAGGACCTGCCTTTTGATAGTGTTGTTAAGAAGGTAGAAACTAGGGCCTGTAGGACCTGCCTTGGTGATAGTGCTGTTAAGAAGGTAGAAACTAGGGCCTGTAGGACCTGCCTTGTTGATAGTGTTGTTAAGAAGGTAGAAACTAGGGCCTGTAGGACCTGCCTTGGTGATAGTGCTGTTAAGAAGGTAGAAACTAGGGCCTGTAGGACCTGCCTTGTTGACAGTGTTGTTAAGAAGGTAGAAACTAGGGCCTGTAGGACCTGCCTTGTTGATAGTGTTGTTAAGAAGGTAGAAACTAGGGCCTGTAGGACCTGCCTTGGTGATAGTGTTGTTAAGAAGGTAGAAACTAGGGCCTGTAGGACCTGCCTTTTTGATAGTGTTGTTAAGAAGGTAGAAACTAGGGCCTGTAGGACCTGCCTTGGTGATAGTGCTGTTAAGAAGGTAGAAACTAGGGCCTGTAGGGCCTGCCTTGTTGATAGTGTTGTTAAGAAGGTAGAAACTAGGGCCTGTAGGACCTGCCTTGGTGATAGTGCTGTTAAGAAGGTAGAAACTAGGGCCTGTAGGATCTGCCTTGTTGATAGTGTTGTTAAGAAGGTATAAACTAGGGCCTGTAGGATCTGCCTTGTTGTTAGTGTTGTTAAGAAGGTAGAGCAGCGCTTTATTATGGACAGATTTCACCCCATCTTAGCTACTGTTGTATCAATATGTTTTGACCCATGACAGTTTACAATCCAGGGTTACTCCAAGCAGTTTAGTCACCTCAACTTGCTCAATTTCCACATTATTTATTACAAGATTTAGGTTTAGTGAATGATTTGTCCCTAATACAATGCTTTTGGTTTTTGAAATATTTAGGTTTAACTTATTCCATGCCACCATTTCTGAAACTAACTGCCGCTCTTTGTTTAGTCATTTCAGTTGCTGTAGTAGGTGATGTGTATAGTGTTGAGTCATCTGCGTAATTAGACTCACTGCCAGTGGCATTATGGCGTTCATAAAGATTGAAAAAAATAAGGGGCTTAGACAGCTGCCCTGGGGAATTCCTCAGTCAGTCAGTCAGTCAGTCAGTCAGTCAGTCAGTCAGTCAGTCAGTCAGTCAGTCAGTCAGTCAGTCAGTCTGTCAGTCTGTCTGTCTGTCTGTCTGTCTGTCTGTCTGTCTGTCTGTCTGTCTGTCTGTCTGTCTGTCTGTCTGTCTGTCTGTCTGTCTGTCTGTCTGTCTGTCTGTCTGTCTGTCTGTCTGTCTGTCTGTCTGTCTGTCTGTCTGTCTGTCTGTCTGTCTGTCTGCCTGCCTGCCTGCCTGCCTGCCTGCCTGCCTGCCTGCCTGCCTGCCTGCCTGCCTCCCACACACCACTACAACCCTTCAGGAAAATAACCTTTGCAATAAATGGCATCTTTGATGTAAGCTATTTGAGAGACGCTTCCTTGAAAGCATATCTTCCAGTGGAAGACACTTCCAAAGTAGCCTCTTCACCCCTAGCAAATAGCTCTGGACTTGTGCTGCTTTGGCAGGAGTCTTCTTGTATTTAGAGATGTTTACTTTCCAGGGTGTTCTCGCTTTTTATGAAGAAAATTGTTTATTTTTTATTTTTTGTGAAAATGTTTGTGTGTTCGTGTGTGGGTTTGTGTGTCTTTGCCTCGTTGTTATCAAATGGTACACAGCTTGGTAATGGTCTCCCCTGACTATTCTAACTAATCTATGCTGATGACCAGGGGGACGCCAGTGATTGTCATGTTAGTAAGAAAAAAAACATCAAAACAATCATGTTACATCAGTCTTACCATTAAAATACTTTGCTTCTCTGTAAATGTCCTCTCCTCCGTAATTAATACTCAGGGGCTTGTCTTTACCAAGCTGCTAGTCCAGGAAAGGAGATGCCAGTCACCAGGTAATTATTTCAGGAAACCATGCATGAATGGATGTGATTGACAAATGCAACGTTACTGTAATTGCCTGAGGCACAGTCAAAGAAATGGGTGGAGGTAAAGAAAGAGGGAATAAAGAGGAGAAGAAAGAGAGGGACGAAAGAGGAGAAGAAAGAGAGGGAAGAAAGAGAGGGACGAAAGAGAGGGAAGAAAGGGAGGGACGAAAGAGGGGAAGAACGAGAGAAGAAAGAGGGGAAGAAAGAGGGGAAGAAAGAGAGGGAAGAAAGAGAGGGAAGAAAGAGAGGGAAGACAGAGGGGAAGAAAGAGGGGAAGAACGAGAGATGGAAGAGGGGGAAGAAAGAGGGGAAGAAAGAGGGGGAGAAAGAGGGGAAGAAAGAGAGGGACGAAAGAGGAGAAGAAAGAGAGGGAAGAAAGAGGAGAAGAAAGAGAGGGGAGAAAGAGAGGGAAGAAAGAGAGGGAAGAAAGAGAGGGACGAAAGAGGGGAAGAATGAGAGAAGAAAGAGGGGAAGAAAGAGGGGGAGAAAGAGGGGAAGAAAGAGAGGGAAGAAAGAGAGGGAAGAAAGAGGGGAAGAAAGAGAGAGAAGAAAGAGAGGGAAGAAAGAGGGGGAAGAACGAGAGAGGAAAGAGGGGGAAGAAAGAGGGGAAGAAAGAGAGGGGAGAAAGAGAGGGAAGAAAGAGGGGAAGAAAGAGAGGGAAGAAAGAGAGGGAAGAAAGGGAGGAAGAAGGAGAGGGAAGAAAGAGAGGGAAGAAAAAGAAGGAAGAAAGAGGGGAAGAAAGAGGGGAAGAACTAGAGAAGAAAGATGGGAAGAAAGTGGGAAGAACGAGAGGGAAGAAAGAGAGGGAAGAAAGAGAGGGAAGAAAGAGAGGGAAGAACGAGAGGGAAGAAAGAGAGGGAAGAAAGACAGGAGTTAACCAGTAGGTAAATACATCTTAAGGAGGGATAAAGAATGCACTCAGTCACTCTCTGGATAACCTTCATCTAATAGAGTTGATGACTGTGATCTAACCCTCATCTAATAGAGTTGATGACTGTGATCTAACCCTCATCTAATAGAGTTGATTACTGTGATCTAACCCTCATCTAATAGAGTTGATGACTGTGATCTAACCCTCATCTAATAGAGTTGATGACTGTGATCTAACCCTCATCTAATAGAGTTGATGACTGTGATCTAACCCTCATCTAATAGAGTTGATGACTGTGATCTAACCCTCATCTAATAGAGTTGATGACTGTGATCTAACCCTCATCTAATAGAGTTGATGACTGTGATCTAACCCTCATCTAATAGAGTGGATGACTGTGGTCTAACCCTCATCTAATAGAGTGGATGACTGTGATCTAACCCTCATCTAATAGAGTTGATGACTGTGATCTAACCCTCATCTAATAGAGTGGATGACTGTGATCTAACCCTCATCTAATAGAGTTGATGACTGTGATCTAACCCTCATCTAATAGAGTTGATGACTGTGATCTAACCCTCATCTAATAGAGTTGATGACTGTGATCTAACCATCATCTAATAGAGTTGATGACTGTGATCTAACCCTCATCTAATAGAGTTGATGACTGTGATCTAACCCTCATCGAATAGAGTTGATGACTGTGATCTAACCCTCATCTAATAGAGTTGATGACTGTGATCTAACCCTCATCTAATAGAGTTGATGACTGTGATCTAACCCTCATCTAATAAAGTTTAATGACTGTGATCTAACCCTCATCTAATAGAGTTGATGACTGTGATCTAACCCTCATCTAATAGAGTTGATGACTGTGATCTAACCCTCATCTAATACAGTTGATGACTGTGATCTAACCCTCATCTAATAGAGTTGATGACTGTGATCTAACCCTCATCTAATAGAGTGGATGACTGTGATCTAACCTCATCTAATAGAGTGGATGACTGTGATCTAACCCTCATCTAATAGAGTTGATGACTGTGATCTAACCCTCATCTAATAGAGTGAATGACTGTGATCTAACCTCATCTAATAGAGTTGATGACTGTGATCTAACCCTCATCTAATAGAGTGGATGACTGTGATCTAACCCTCATCTAATAGAGTTGATGACTGTGATCTAACCCTCATCTAATAGAGTGGATGACTGTGATCTAACCCTCATCTAATAGAGTGGATGACTGTGATCTAACCCTCATCTAATAGAGTTGATGACTGTGATCTAACCCTCATCTAATAGAGTGGATGACTGTGATCTAACCCTCATCTAATAGAGTTGATGACTGTGATCTAACCCTCATCTAATAGAGTTGATGACTGTGATCTAACCCTCATCTAATAGAGTGGATGACTGTGGTGTAGCCAACATCTCTGGTTGTCAGTGTATTCTGTAGTTTTACAGTGTAGACATCTCTGTATCTCTTCCTCGCTCACCAATAAGGCCGTCCAATAGATCAAAATAGATGTTCCGTGTCGTGGTTCGGAAATGTGTTTGAATTATAGAACTGGTCCCGGTTTGGAGTCTGCTCTCAGACTTTTAACAAGCTGGGTAAGCCAGTAGTCTGGTGATAGTTTGTCTTGATGTGCTACCGTACAGTCGCATGTCCCCGGGCCACGCAGAATGTAGGCTTCACAATTTGGAACTGAGAAAGGTTGCAAATTGAATGGGTTGTTGAGAACTGTACTGTGTTTTAGGCACACATTCCAAACTATCCCAAAATATGTCAGCCCCCAAAAAATAATCTGGGCTACCTAGATCCCAATGCATTTGGGATATTTTTCCATTCCACCGTCCACCGGCATCGTTTTATGTTATTTTTTTCTTCATTTCCATGCAAATGAGAAATGATTGATGAAGAGGCTGATACTAGGATATGCTACTGAATGTGGGGCCAATTGGTGGTGGTAATTTAATTGCGGGGATATAATCCTAATTTGAAGGAAATAGACGAGCTACTGTCTTCATGATGAAAGAGGTTGTGCTGAAGACATCCAGGTACACGATGACCCAAACTTTTATTATTTTATTTCCAAATCCTTTCATTTTATATCGTTTGATTATTATTCACTAATAAAACTAATAAAATAAAAAAAGATCATAAAAAATACAGAGTTGGAATTATGGTTGCAACCTTTCAGACTTCCCTCAGATTACATCAGACAGATTTATAGGGGAGCAAAAACACACTATTAACCCCCAAATTCTCACAAATGTTTGATTTAACATGTCTTTGCTTGTGTGATTTGAGTGTAAAAGGCCAGAGACGTCGAAGGCACTGGCTCTGTAAACTCCAGTGTAAAAGGCCAGAGATGTCGAAGGCACTGGCTCTGTGAACTCCAGTGTAAAAGGCCAGAGACGTCGAAGGCACTGGCTCTGTAAACTCCAGTGTAAAAGGCCAGAGATGTCGAAGGCACTGGCTCTGTAAACTCCAGTGTAAAAGGCCAGAGATGTCGAAGGCACTGGCTCTGTAAACTCCAGTGTAAAAGGCCAGAGATGTCGAAGGCACTGGCTCTGTAAACTCCAGTGTAAAAGGCCAGAGATATCGAAGGCACTGGCTCTGTAAACTCCAGTGTAAAAGGCCAGAGATGTCGAAGGCACTGGCTCTGTAAACTCCAGTGTAAAAGGCCAGAGACGTCGAAGGTACTGGCTCTGTGAACTCCAGTGTAAAAGGCCAGAGACGTCGAAGGCACTGGCTCTGTAAACTCCAGTGTAAAAGGCCAGAGATGTCGAAGGCACTGGCTCTGTAAACTCCAACTCCGAGGTTCAGGGGGAGCGAAGAGAGAATTAACAGCAGCATTTTAGTGAAGCCGAAAAAGAAAGGAGGAGAGATGCAATTGTCATGTTTTTTTCCTCAGCTTGTGAGTATAAGACAGATGGGAAGGACACAACAAGGCAGCTATTAATGAAGCATCATGTTCTACAGTAGAGATATATATGAATCCCCCTGATTATAATAATGAATCCTGATGTTCTACAGTAGAGATATCTGACTCCCCTTGATTATAATAATGAATCCTCATGTTCTACAGTAGAGATATCTGACTCCCCCTGATTATAATAATGAATCCTCATGTTCTACCGTAGAGAGATATCTGACTCCCCCTGATTATAATAATGAATCCTGATGTTCTACAGTAGAGAGATAGTAGATGATACACGATATAGACAGTAGGGTGTGATTTAGGAGACACTATAGACAGTAGGGTGTCATTTAGGACAGACCCTATAGACAGTAGGGTGTCATTTAGGAGACACTATATAGACAGTAGGGTGTCATTTAGGAGACACTATATAGACAGTAGGGTGTCATTTAGGACAGACCCTATAGACAGTAGGGTGTTATTTAGGAGACACTATATAGACAGTAGGGTGTCATTTAGGACAGACCCTATAGACAGTAGGGTGTCATTTAGGAGACACTATATAGACAGTAGGGTGTCATTTAGGAGACACTATATAGACAGTAGGGTGTCATTTAGGACAGACTCTATAGACAGTAGGGTGTCATTTAGGAGACACTATATAGACAGTAGGGTGTCATTTAGGAGACACTATATAGACAGTAGGGTGTCATTTAGGACAGACTCTATAGACAGTAGGGTGTCATTTAGGAGACACTATATAGACAGTAGGGTGTCATTTAGGAGACACTATATAGACAGTAGGGTGTCATTTAGGACAGACCCTATAGACAGTAGGGTGTCATTTAGGAGACACTATATAGACAGTAGGGTGTCATTTAGGACAGACCCTATAGACAGTAGGGTGTTATCTAGGAGACACTATATAGACAGTAGGGTGTCATTTAGGACAGACCCTATAGACAGTAGGGTGTCATTTAGGAGACACTATATAGACAGTAGGGTGTCATTTAGGAGACACTATATAGACAGTAGGGTGTCATTTAGGACAGACCCTATAGACAGTAGGGTGTCATTTAGGAGACACTATATAGACAGTAGGGTGTCATTTAGGAGACACTATAGACAGTAGGGTGTCATTTAGGACAGACCCTATAGACAGTAGGGTGTCATTTAGGAGACACTATATAGACAGTAGGGTGTCATTTAGGACAGACCCTATAGACAGTAGGGTGTCATTTAGGAGACACTATATAGACAGTAGGGTGTCATTTAGGAGACACTATATAGACAGTAGGGTGTCATTTAGGAGACACTATATAGACAGTAGGGTGTCATTTAGGAGACACTATATAGACAGTAGGGTGTCATTTAGGAGACACTATATAGACAGTAGGGTGTCATTTAGGAGACACTATATAGACAGTAGGGTGTCATTTAGGAGACACTATATAGACAGTAGGGTGTCATTTAGGACAGACCCTATAGACAGTAGGGTGTCATTTAGGAGACACTATATAGACAGTAGGGTGTCATTTAGGAGACACTATAGACAGTAGGGTGTCATTTAGGAGACACTATATAGACAGTAGGGTGTCATTTAGGAGACACTATATAGACAGTAGGGTGTCATTTAGGACAGACCCTATAGACAGTAGGGTGTCATTTAGGAGACACTATATAGACAGTAGGGTGTCATTTAGGAGACACTATATAGACAGTAGGGTGTCATTTAGGAGACACTATAGACAGTAGGGTGTCATTTAGGACAGACCCTATAGACAGTAGGGTGTCATTTAGGAGACACTATATAGACAGTAGGGTGTCATTTAGGACAGACCCTATAGACAGTAGGGTGTGATTTAGGACAGACCCTATAGACAGTAGGGTTTCAGTTAGGACAGACCCTATAGACAGTAGGGTGTCATTTAGGAGACACTATATAGACAGTAGGGTGTCATTTAGGGATCTTCCCCAGCTGTTTCAGAAAAAAAACCTGTATGGAGAAGCAGTAAGAAGACATTAATGATGATGATGATTTTTTTATACCAAACTGTGTGCCAAATACACCATATTCCCTATATAATACACTACATAGGGATTAGGTTGCCATTTGGTACTCAGAGGAGGCCGTGCTCACGTACCAGACACATCATTATGCTCCATCGTCACCAGTCAACGTCTCTATTGGTCACGGGTCACCAGGCGTTCACATGCATTATGTCTGACTCCTCCGGTGGTACAGTACCACTGTAGAACACAGCCATGTGGGCTGACTGGGGCGGAGAACAGGTAGAGGCAAAGCTCCAACAAGAGGTTGAGGGGTGGATACAGTCATATTTACAGATTAACACATCTACTGTCTCTTTATCAAGAGGTTGAGGGGTGGATACAGTCATATTTACAGATTAACACCTCTACTGTCTCTTTATCAAGAGGTTGAGGGATGGATACAGTCATATTTACAGATTAACACATCTACTGTCTCTTTATCAAGAGGTTGAGGGGTGGATACAGTCATATTTACAGATTAACACCTCTACTGTCCCTCCTTTATCAAGAGGTTGAGGGATGGATACAGTAATATTTACAGATTAACACATCTACTGTCTCTTTATCAAGAGGTTGAGGGGTGGATACAGTCATATTTACAGATTAACACATCTACTGTCTCTTTATCAAGAGGTTGAGGGGTGGATACAGTCATATTTACAGATTAACACCTCTACTGTCTCTTTATCAAGAGGTTGAGGGATGGATACAGTCATATTTACAGATTAACACCTCTACTGTCTCTTTATCAAGAGGTTGAGGGATGGATACAGTAATATTTACAGATTAACACCTCTACTGTCTCTTTATCAAGAGGTTGAGGGATGGATACAGTCATATTTACAGATTAACACATCTACTGTCTCTTTATCAAGAGGTTGAGGGGTGGATACAGTCATATTTACAGATTAACACCTCTACTGTCTCTTTATCAAGAGGTTGAGGGGTGGATACAGTAATATTTACAGATTAACACATCTACTGTCTCTTTATCAAGAGGTTGAGGGATGGATACAGTCATATTTACAGATTAACACCTCTACTGTCTCTTTATCAAGAGGTTGAGGGATGGATACAGTCATATTTACAGATTAACACCTCTACTGTCTCTTTATCAAGAGGTTGAGGGATGGATACAGTAATATTTACAGATTAACACATCTACTGTCTCTTTATCAAGAGGTTGAGGGATGGATACAGTCATATTTACAGATTAACACCTCTACTGTCTCTTTATCAAGAGGTTGAGGGATGGATACAGTAATATTTACAGATTAACACATCTACTGTCTCTTTATCAAGAGGTTGAGGGATGGATACAGTCATATTTACAGATTAACACCTCTACTGTCTCTTTACCAAGAGGTTGAGGGATGGATACAGTAATATTTACAGATTAACACATCTACTGTCTCTTTATCAAGAGGTTGAGGGGTGGATACAGTAATATTTACAGATTAACACCTCTACTGTCTCTTTATCAAGAGGTTGAGGGGTGGATACAGTAATATTTACAGATTAACACATCTACTGTCTCTTTATCAAGAGGTTGAGGGATGGATACAGTCATATTTACAGATTAACACCTCTACTGTCTCTTTATCAAGAGGTTGAGGGATGGATACAGTCATATTTACAGATTAACACCTCTACTGTCTCTTTACCAAGAGGTTGAGGGATGGATACAGTAATATTTACAGATTAACACATCTACTGTCTCTTTATCAAGAGGTTGAGGGGTGGATACAGTAATATTTACAGATTAACACATCTACTGTCTCTTTATCAAGAGGTTGAGGGGTGGATACAGTCATATTTACAGATTAACACCTCTACTGTCTCTTTATCAAGAGGTTGAGGGGTGGATACAGTAATATTTACAGATTAACACCTCTACTGTCTCTTTATCAAGAGGTTGAGGGTGGATACAGTAATATTTACAGATTAACACCTCTACTGTCTCTTTATCAAGAGGTTGAGGGATGGATACAGTAATATTTACAGATTAACACCTCTACTGTCTCTTTATCAAGAGGTTGAGGGGTGGATACCGTCATATTTACAGATTAACACCTCTACTGTCTCTTTATCAAGAGGTTGAGGGATGGATACAGTCATATTTACAGATTAACACCTCTACTGTCTCTTTACCAAGAGGTTGAGGGATGGATACAGTAATATTTACAGATTAACACATCTACTGTCTCTTTATCAAGAGGTTGAGGGGTGGATACAGTAATATTTACAGATGAACACCTCTACTGTCTCTTTATCAAGAGGTTGAGGGGTGGATACAGTAATATTTACAGATTAACACATCTACTGTCTCTTTATCAAGAGGTTGAGGGATGGATACAGTCATATTTACAGATTAACACCTCTACTGTCTCTTTATCAAGAGGTTGAGGGATGGATACAGTCATATTTACAGATTAACACCTCTACTGTCTCTTTACCAAGAGGTTGAGGGATGGATACAGTAATATTTACAGATTAACACATCTACTGTCTCTTTATCAAGAGGTTGAGGGGTGGATACAGTAATATTTACAGATTAACACCTCTACTGTCTCTTTATCAAGAGGTTGAGGGGTGGATACAGTAATATTTACAGATTAACACCTCTACTGTCTCTTTATCAAGAGGTTGAGGGATGGATACAGTAATATTTACAGATTAACACCTCTACTGTCTCTTTATCAAGAGGTTGAGGGGTGGATACCGTCATATTTACAGATTAACACCTCTACTGTCTCTTTACCAAGAGGTTGAGGGATGGATACAGTAATATTTACAGATTAACACATCTACTGTCTCTTTATCAAGAGGTTGAGGGGTGGATACAGTAATATTTACAGATGAACACATCTACTGTCTCTTTACCAAGAGGTTGAGGGATGGATACAGTAATATTTACAGATTAACACCTCTACTGTCTCTTTACCAAGAGGTTGAGGGATGGATACAGTCATATTTACAGATTAACACCTCTACTGTCTCTTTATCAAGAGGTTGAGGGATGGATACAGTAATATTTACAGATTAACACCTCTACTGTCTCTTTATCAAGAGGTTGAGGGATGGATACAGTCATATTTACAGATTAACACCTCTACTGTCTCTTTATCAAGAGGCTGAGGGGTGGATACAGTCATATTTACAGATTAACACCTCTACTGTCCCTCCTTTATCAAGAGGTTGAGGGATGGATACAGTAATATTTACAGATTAACACATCTACTGTCT
This sequence comes from Oncorhynchus gorbuscha, assembly GCF_021184085.1. Taxonomy (NCBI): domain Eukaryota; kingdom Metazoa; phylum Chordata; class Actinopteri; order Salmoniformes; family Salmonidae; genus Oncorhynchus; species Oncorhynchus gorbuscha. The sequence continues at coordinate 68,657 of NW_025745352.1, forward strand.
CTTTATCAAGAGGTTGAGGGGTGGATACAGTCATATTTACAGATTAACACCTCTACTGTCCCTCCTTTATCAAGAGTTTGAGGGATGGATACAGTAATATTTACAGATTAACACATCTACTGTCTCTTTATCAAGAGGTTGAGGGATGGATACAGTAATATTTACAGATTAACACCTCTACTGTCTCTTTACCAAGAGGTTGAGGGATGGATACAGTCATATTTACAGATTAACACATCTACTGTCTCTTTATCAAGAGGTTGAGGGATGGATACAGTCATATTTACAGATTAACACCTCTACTGTCTCTTTATCAAGAGGTTGAGGGATGGATACAGTCATATTTACAGATTAACACCTCTACTGTCTCTTTACCAAGAGGTTGAGGGATGGATACAGTAATATTTACAGATTAACACATCTACTGTCTCTTTATCAAGAGGTTGAGGGGTGGATACAGTCATATTTACAGATTAACACCTCTACGGTCTCTTTACCAAGAGGTTGAGGGATGGATACAGTAATATTTACAGATTAACACATCTACTGTCTCTTTATCAAGAGGTTGAGGGGTGGATACAGTAATATTTACAGATTAACACCTCTACTGTCTCTTTATCAAGAGGTTGAGGGATGGATACAGTAATATTTACAGATTAACACCTCTACTGTCTCTTTACCAAGAGGTTGAGGGATGGATACAGTCATATTTACAGATTAACACCTCTACTGTCTCTTTATCAAGAGGTTGAGGGATGGATACAGTCATATTTACAGATTAACACCTCTACTGTCTCTTTATCAAGAGGTTGAGGGGTGGATACAGTCATATTTACAGATTAACACCTCTACTGTCCCTCCTTTATCAAGAGGTTGAGGGATGGATACAGTAATATTTACAGATTAACACATCTACTGTCTCTTTATCAAGAGGTTGAGGGGTGGATACAGTCATATTTACAGATTAACACCTCTACTGTCCCTCCTTTATCAAGAGTTTGAGGGATGGATACAGTCATATTTACAGACTAACACCTCTACTGTCTCTTTATCAAGAGGTTGAGGGATGGATACAGTCATATTTACAGATTAACACCTCTACTGTCTCTTTATCAAGAGTTTGAGGGATGGATACAGTAATATTTACAGATTAACACATCTACTGTCTCTTTATCAAGAGGTTGAGGGATGGATACAGTCATATTTACAGATTAACACCTCTACTGTCTCTTTATCAAGAGGTTGAGGGATGGATACAGTAATATTTACAGATTAACACCTCTACTGTCTCTTTATCAAGAGGTTGAGGGGTGGATACAGTCATATTTACAGATTAACACATCT
>NW_025745352.1:75000-77500 GCF_021184085.1 Oncorhynchus gorbuscha
ATGTGGTCTGAGAGAACCACGACCACCAGAAATAGGAAAGAGGATATCTCTGGGAAGAGTAACAGAACAGGATGGTGTTAATGTGGTCTGAGAGAACCACTACAACCAGAAACAGTGGTTCGTTTGTGGGTGCAGTGGCATGAGAGAAACACTACCAGTAATGTTGGTTGGTTTGTGGGTTCCATTACTGAAGTTCTGTGATTGAGAAGAGGTCTGGACGTTCTGTGATTGAGGAAGAGGTCTGGACGTTCTGTGATTGAGGAAGAGGTCTGGATGTTCTGTGATTGAGGAAGAGGTCTGGATGTTCTGTGTTGGAGAAGAGGCCTTGGTGTTCTGTGATTGAGGAAGAGGTCTGGATGTTCTGTGATTGAGGAAGAGGTCTGGATGTTCTGTGATTGAGGAAGAGGTCTGGATGTTCTGTGTTGGAGAAGAGGCCTTGGTGTTCTGTGATTGAGGAAGAGGTCTGGACGTTCTGTGATTGAGGAAGAGGTCTGGATGTTCTGTGATTGAGGAAGAGGTCTGGACGTTCTGTGATTGAGGAAGAGGTCTGGATGTTCTGTGATTGAGGAAGAGGTCTGGATGTTCTGTGTTGGAGAAGAGGCCTTGGTGTTCTGTGATTGAGGAAGAGGTCTGGATGTTCTGTGATTGAGGAAGAGGTCTGGATGTTCTGTGATTGAGGAAGAGGTCTGGATGTTCTGTGATTGAGGAAGAGGTCTGGATGTTCTGTGATTGAGGAAGAGGTCTGGATGTTCTGTGATTGAGGAAGAGGCCTGGATGTTCTGTGATGAGGAAGAGGCCTGGATGTTCTATGATGGAGAAGAGGTCTGGATGTTCTGTGATTGAGGAAGAGGTCTGGATGTTCTGTGATTAAGGAAGAGGTCTGGATGTTCTTTGATTGAGGAAGAGGCATTGGTGTTCTGTGATGGAGAAGAGGTCTGGATGTTCTGTGATTGAGGAAGAGGTCTGGATGTTCTATGATGGAGAAGAGGTCTGGATGTTCTGTGATTGAGGAAGAGGTCTGGATGTTCTGTGATTGAGGAAGAGGTCAGGATGTTCTATGATGGAGAAGAGGTCTGGATGTTCTGTGATTGAGGAAGAGGCTTGGATGTTCTGTGATGAGGAAGAGGTCTGGATGTTCTGTGATGAGGAAGAGGCCTTGGTGTTCTGTGATGGAGAAGAGGTCTGGATGTTCTGTGATGAGGAAGAGGCATTGGTGTTCTGCAGGATGTGGTGAGGGGCGTGTCCACAGAGGGGTGTGCTGCAGGATGTGGTCAGGGGCGTGTCCACAGAGGGGTGTGCTGCAGGATGTGGTCAGGGGCGTGTCCACAGAGGGGTGTGCTGCAGGATGTGGTGAGGGGCGTGTCCACAGAGGGGTGTGCTGCAGGATATGGTCAGGGGCGTGTCCACAGAGGGGTGTGCTGCAGGATGTGGTGAGGGGCGTGTCCACAGAGGGGTGTGCTGCAGGATGTGGTCAGGGGCGTGTCCACAGAGGGGTGTGCTGCAGGATGTGGTCAGGGGCCGGTCCACAGAGGAAGGGTGTGCTGCAGGATGTGGTCAGGGGCGTGTCCACAGAGGGGTGTGCTGCAGGATGTGGTCAGGGGCAGGTCCACAGAGGAGGAGTGTGCTGCAGGAGCCCTGATTACCATGAGGTCCCTGACCCCAGCACCGTGACCCTGTGTTCGGACAAGAGCCAAAGTTTCAGCCTGGACCCCTGAAGTGTCAGGTGATGGCCTGCGCCAGTTACACACGCCCCTCCCGAGACGCACGCCTTTGCATATTTATAAATTATTCACAATTCTTCCTGAAACCCCAGAATGTGAAGTAGATGAGCCCGGTGTCTATGGGCATCTGTACTTCTGCTATAAAAACTAGACCCGCTGACTTCCACCTCCTCCGTCCTCAACCACCACCACCATCATCATCATCGTCATCATCTGGGTTCCCGAGTGGCGCAGCGGTCTAAGGGCTGACACGGCTTTGATCTGTGTCTGTATCACAACCGGCAGTGTTTCGGAGTCTCATAGGGCGGCGCAGTATCGTCCAGGTTAGGCTGGGGTTGGCCAATCATTGGAAATAAGATTTTGTTTCTTAAAACTGACTTTCCGAGTTACATAAAGGTTAAATAAAACATTTAATAAAATATAAAAAAATCTACAAAACTTGAGCTCTTGAACAAATGTGGTGTTTCCATTTCCCAGATTTCCCCATCTGCTGAATACATTTTATTCCTCCATGAGTTTTTGATTCCTCTGCAGGAAGAAAGGGGATTTAACTGTGGTTTTTGGGTCCGAACGCGAACAGACGGATTGACGATCCACCCTCCTCTAACTCTGATCTCACGGATAAGGACAGAGGACGGTGGGTGTCGTAAACATACAGAACTACCCACCTCAGCGGCAGCCTGCTGTTCTCACACAGGAGGCGGAGCAGCGTCACGAAAATGCTGTTAACCTGGTCAGAAACCGTTGGCCTGGACACTGACTCCGCAGCAGAGAGCCTC
>NW_025745352.1:87500-100000 GCF_021184085.1 Oncorhynchus gorbuscha
CGTCTCTCTCTCTCTCTCTCTCTCTCTCTCTCTCCCTCTCTGTCCCTCTCTGTCCCTCTCTCTCTCTCCCTCTCTGTCCCTCTCTCTCTCTCTCTCTCTCTCTCTCTCTGTCTCTCTCTCTCTCTCTCTCACTCTCTCTCTCTCTCTCTCTCTCTCTCTCTCTCTCTCTCTCTCTCTCTCTCTCTCTCTCTCTCTCTCTCTCTGTCTCTCTCTCCGTCTCTCTCTCTCTCTCTCTCTCTCTGTCTCTCTGTCTCTCTGTCCTCTCTCTCTCTCCCTCTCTGTCCCTCTCTCTCTCTCTCTCTCTGTCTCTCTCTCCGTCTCTCTCTCTCTCTCTCTCTCTCTCTCTCTCTCTCTCTCTGTCCCCCTCTGTCCCTCTCTCTCTCTCTGTTTCTCTCTCTGTCTGTCTCTCTGTTTCTCTCTCTCTCTCTCTCTCTCTCTCTCTCTCTCTCTCTCTCTCTCTCTCTCTCTCTCTCTCTCTCTCTCTCTCTCTCTCTCTCTCTCTCTCTCTCTCTCTCTCTCTCTCTCTCTCTCTCTCTCTCTCTGCTGAAGTGCTGTGTTGTGTTCAACTTGTATTGTTACTAGAGGAGACAAATCCCTAGGTCCATTCAGCGCCAGGCAGCGTCGACGAGCTCTGCACTCTTGGCTCCGTTCCCAATAATCTCTTCTTCTTTTACAATCCAGAGTGCTTTTCAACCACTTAATGTTTGCAGTGGGAACTCCACACAGCCGGCAATCAGTATGTTGAGAATCCATACAGCAATACATGATCTTCTGTCTTTACCATTTCTTTACCAAAATATAAAACACAGGTGACCCGGAGGGCAGAGAGCAGGTTTGCTCGGGTTACCTCATTGATCACGTGTTTCCTCCTTCCTGAGCGTTGGGTTTAATAACACGGTCTAAATGAAAACAAGGTTGTATCACCAGGCTGCTACATAGTGATTTGTTACCGTGCTTCCTTCTTGGAAGACAAAGAGAATTACAGTGTTCTGGAGGTAAGAGAGTAGAGTAGGGGGTGAGGAGGGAGGATGTGAGGTAGCTAAGGACCATCAGGACTGGTAGTAGAGAGTAGAGTAGGAGGTGAGGAGGGAGGATGTGAGGTAGCTAAGGACCAGGCCATCAGGACTGGTAGTAGAGAGTAGAGTAGGGGGTGAGGAGGGAGGATGTGAGGTAGCTAAGGACCAGGCCATCAGGACTGATAGTAGAGAGTAGAGTAGGAGGTGAGGAGGGAGGATGTGAGGTAGCTAAGGACCAGGCCATCAGGACTGGTAGTAGAGAGTAGAGTAGGGGGTGAGGAGGGAGGATGTGAGGTAGCTAAGGACCAGGCCATCAGGACAGGTAGTAGAGAGTAGAGTAGGGGGTGAGGAGGGAGGATGTGAGGTAGCTAAGGACCAGGCCATCAGGACAGGTAGTAGAGAGTAGAGTAGGGGGTGAGGAGGGAGGATGTGAGGTAGCTAAGGACCAGGCCATCAGGACTGTTAGTAGAGAGTAGAGTAGGGGATGAGGAGGGAGGATGTGAGGTAGCTAAGGACCAGGCCATCAGGACTGGTAGTAGAGAGTAGAGTAGGGGGTGAGGAGGGAGGATGTGAGGTAGCTAAGGACCATCAGGACTGGTAGTAGAGAGTAGAGTAGGGGGTGAGGAGGGAGGATGTGAGGTAGCTAAGGACCAGGCCATCAGGACTGGTAGTAGAGAGTAGAGTAGGGGGTGAGGAAGGAGGATGTGAGGTAGCTAAGGACCAGGCCATCAGGACTGGTAGTAGAGAGTAGAGTAGGGGGTGAGGGGGAGGATGTGGGGTAGCTAAGGACCATCAGGACTGGTAGTAGAGAGTAGAGTAGGGTACACCTTCTGTCTTTAATTGTCTCTTTAATATAAAACCCAGGTAGGGCTGTAAGAAGGAAGGAAACAGAAACGCATCTGTAAAATATTACCCTGGACTGGTGTTTTAGTTATATATATATATATATATATATATATATATATATATATATATATATATATATATATATATATACATATGTATGTTTCACAAACCTCAAAGTAGTTACCTACATTATAAAAAATGATGATAATAATAACATTAACGACTCAAACACACTGAGTGAGAGAAGTCGGGTTTGATTAAAAGTCTGGTGGTATTTGAAGCTTCTCTTTTTACTAGGAATCAAGTCAAGCATCTTTCACTTCCTTCACTTACCTTTTTCTTTGAGAGAAGTAAGATGGACCAATCAAATGAGGGACAGCAAAGGGTGAGGTCAGGGGAGTCTAGCTAGGAGTAAGTCTAGATAGGAGAAAGTCTAGTTAGGAGTAAGTGTAGTTAGGAGTAAGTCTAGCTAGGAGTAAGTCTAGTTAGGAGTAAGTCTAGCTAGGAGTAAGTCTAGTCAGGAGTAAGTCTAGTTAGGGAAAGTCTAGCTAGTAGTAAGTCTAGTTAGGAGTAAGTCTAGCTAGAGTAAGTCTAGTTAGGAGTAAGTCTAGCTAGGAGTAAGTCTAGTTAGGAGTAAGTCTAGTTAGGAGTAAGTCTAGTTAGGAGAAAGTCTAGTTAGGAATAAGTCTAGTTAGGAATAAGTCTAGCTAGGAGTAAGTCTAGATAGGAGTAAGTCTAGCTAGAAGTAAGTCTAGCTAGTAGTAAGTCTAGTTAGGAGAAAGTCTAGCAAGGACTAAGTCTAGTTAGGAGTAAGTCTAGTTAGGAGTAAGTCTAGCTAGGAGTAAGTCTAGTTAGGAGAAAGTCTAGTTAGGATTAAGTCTAGTTAGGAATAAGTCTAGCTAGGAGTAAGTCTAGATAGGAGTAAGTCTAGCTAGGAGTAAGTCTAGCTAGTAGTAAGTCTAGTTAGGAGAAAGTCTAGCAAGGACTAAGTCTAGTTAGGAGTAAGTCTAGTTAGGAGTAAGTCTAGCTAGGAGTAAGTCTAGTTAGGAATAAGTCTAGCTAGGAGTAAGTCTTGCTAGGACTAAGTCAAGTTAGGAGTAAGTCTAGCTAGGAGTAAGTCTAGTTAGGAGTAAGTCTAGTTAGGATTAAGTCTAGCTAGGAGTAAGTCTTGCTGGGAGTAAGTCAAGTTAGGAGTAAGTCTAGCTAGGAGTAAGTCTAGTTAGAGTAAGTCTAGTTAAGAGTATGTATAGATAGGAGTAAGTCTAGCTAGGAGTAAGTCTAGTTAGGAGTAAGTCTAGTTGGGAGTAAGTCTAGCTAGGAGTAAGTCTAGCTAGGAGTAAGTCTAGTTAGGAGTAAGTCTAGCTAAAACTAAGTCTTGCTAAAAGTCTGGTTAGGAGTAAGTCTAGTTAGGAGTAAGTCTAGTTAGGAGTAAGTCTAGTTAGGAGTAAGTATCTTTAGGAGTAAGTCTAGCTAGGAGTAAGTCTAGCTAGGAGTAAGTCTAGTTAGGAGTAAGTCTGGATAGGAGTAAGTCAAGTAAGGAGTAAGTCCTGCAATACTGTCGTTCTGTTAGGGAGCAGGGATCATGTCTCTGGAGTGAAAGAAGGACAGACGGGCGGACAGACAGACAGACCATTAATCCACTATATGCGTGTGTCTAATATGCATAATTGCTATTTCTAGCGTGTTGCTTACAGTCGGACACTTGGAATTCAGAGTAAGATGTATAATTCAGCTGTGGTAATGGATTATATGAAAAGTAGAGGAATTTATTTATACGTGTCATGAAATGCCCTTTAAAATACCCAATGAAAAAATCTCCTCTAACCACTTAGTCTATAAAATATTCACTGGTGAAACCCTAACGTTACTCTGTATCGTTTTAGCTCTGGCGTTTGGGTATAGAAATGATTTAGTGCTTATTAAATAAATAGAAACTAGTTTTTTTTTTTTCTTCAATTTGGTACATTAAACACATGATTGTCCTCAATTATGTATTTCATGATATGTTTATCTTGTGTTAAAACCGGTGTCGGACGGGTAGTTGTATCACCACACTAGTCAGATATTTTACAGCAGTTTTCCTACAGGGTCAACCACATGATAACATGCTGACAAGAAGACGTATTTGCTCTATAAAGAAATATATATATATATATATGTCAGATTTACACTGAGATACTGTCACCTTTTGACCCAGTGAATAGTTATCTAGAATGTGAAATGAATGGAAATGAATGGATAAGTTAGTGCATTGACTAGTTACGACCTCTCGACAACATGTGTTTTTAAGAGATAGTGGTTCCATTCTACAGTATTTTAAAGACTTATAAATGTATGCTTAGCTGTGCCTCGACAACCAATCTATTGTGTTATGTAGCTCAAGTGTAATATAATAATTTGTAAGTCGCTCTGGATAAGAGCGTCTGCTAAATGACTTAAATGTAAATGTAAATGTAATATGGTCTGAGAATAACAATATTTATTTATTTTACTCGGCAAGTCAGTTAAGAACAAGTTCTTATTTTCAATGACGGCCGAGGAACAGTGGGGTTAACTGCCTTGTTCAGGGGCAGAATGACAGATTTGTACCTATGAAAAACCAACTGACATTTACTCCTCAACAACCATCGTGAACATTATTATTTGACCCTGCTGGTCATTTATGAACATTTGAACATATTGGCCATGTTCTGTTCTAATCTCCACCCGCCACAGCCAGAAGAGGACTGGCCACCCCACATAGCCTGGTTCCTCTCTAGGTGTATAATCTCCACTCGGCACAGCCAGAAGAGGACTGGCCACCCCACATAGCCTGGTTCCTCTCTAGGTTTCTAATCTCCACCCTGCACAGCCAGAAGAGGACTGGCCACCCCACATAGCCTGGTTCCTCTCTAGGTTTCTTCATAGGTTCTGGTCTTTCTAGGGAGTTTTTCCTGCATTACACCTGCATTGCTTGCTGTTTGGGGTTTTAGGCTGGGTTTCTGTACAGCACTTTGAGATATCTGCTGATGTCAGAAGGGCTTTATAAATACATTTGATTGATTTGATTGATATGTACTTATAAGGGTGGTGTTGCTATTAGCCTGTTCTGCCCTTCCAGAACCTTGCCCCCTCTATTTTCTTCTAGAACCTTCCCTTCTCTAATTCCTTCTAGAACTTTCCCCTTCGCTTCTTCCTTCTAAAACCTTGCACATCTCTACTTCCTTCTAGACCCATCCCTTCTCTACTTCCTTCTAGACCCTTCCTCTTTCTACTTCCTTCTAGACCCTTCCCATCTCTACTTCCTTCTAGACCCTTTCTCTTTCTACTTCCTTTCAAGACCCCTTCTCTACTTCCTCCTAGACCCTTCCTCTTTCTACTTCCTTCTAGACCTTTCCTCTCTCTACTTCCTTCTAGACCCTTCCCTTCTCTACTTCCTTCTAGACCCTTCCTCTTTCTACTTCTTTCTAGACCCTTCCACATCTCTACTTCCTTCTAGACCCTTCCTCTTTCTACTTCCTTCTAGACCCTTCCCCTCTCTACTTCCTTCTAGACCCTTCCTCTTTCTACTTCCTTCTAGACCTTTCCCTCTCTACTTCCTTCTAGACCCTTCCCTTCTCTACTTCCTTCTAGAACCTTCCTCTCTCTACTTCCTTCTAGACCCATCCCTTCTCTACTTCCTTCTAGACCCTTCCTCTCTCTACTTCCTTCTAGACCCTTCCCTTCTCTACTTCCTTCTAGACCCATCCCTTCTCTACTTCCTTCTAGACCCTTCCTCTTTCTACTTCCTTCTAGACCCATCCCTTCTCTACTTCCTTCTAGACCCTTCCTCTCTACTTCTTTCTAGACCCTTCCTCTTTCTACTTCCTTCTAGACCCATCCCTTCTCTACTTCCTCCTAGACCCTTCCTCTTTCTACTTCCTTCTAGACCCTTCCTCTTTCTACTTCCTTCTAGACCCTTCCCCTCTCTACTTCCTTCAGCTTCTCAGTTAGTCAATAGGTGATAAAACAACTCAGGAGAACTAAATCAGAACTTCCCTGAAGTTGATGAATCTGTGTATTCATTAGTCTGCAGCAAGAGTGGCCTAGACGGGCCACCCCACATATGCTCTCTCTAATTCTCTTTTTCTTTCTCTCTCTCGGAGGACCTGAGCCCTAGGACCGTGCCCCAGGACTACCTGACATGATGACTCCTTGCTGTCCCCGGTCCACCTGACTGTGCTGCTGCTCCAGTTTGAACTGTTCTGCCTTGTTATTATTCGACCATGCTGGTCATTTATGAACATTTGAACATCTTGGCCATGTTCTGTTATAATCTCCACCCGGCACAGCCAGAAAAGGACTGGCCACCCCTCATCGCCTGGTTCCTCTCTAGATTTCTTCCTAGGTTTTGGCCTTTCTAGGGAGTTTTTCCTAGCCACCGTGCGTCTAAACCTGCATTGCTTGCTGTTTGGGGTTTTAGGCTGGGTTTCTGTACAGCACTTTGAGATATCAGCTGATGTACGAAGGGCTATATAAATACATTTGATTTGATTTGATTTAGAATGCAGGACTTGGTGGTGTGTGTTTGTGAGAGAGAGAGGGGAGAGAGAGAGAGGGAGAGAGGGAGAGAGGGAGGGAGGGAGAGGGAGGGAGATGGAGAGGGAGAGAGAGAGAGAGAGAGAGAGAGAGAGAGAGAGAGAGAGAGAGAGAGAGAGAGAGAGAGAGAGAGAGAGAGAGAGAGAGAGAGAGAGAAGAGAGAGAGAGGAGATTAGAGCTGTTCTCTTGATGGGACACCAGTGACTCTCCTCCTGTAAATCTAGAAGTAGAGCTGCAGTCCTAAATTGTTTTATGGCTGCTGAGGGAGAACAGTAATAAATACTTTCAAGCATTGACGAATGAGTTTATTCATCATTTAGCATGAACAGAGTCAGGCTTGATAAAATGGACTATTTGTACAGTCCACAATCAATATACCACTGCTTTCTCTCTTCATTTCCCAAGTGGGTCTGTGACAACCATGGACACTTTAGTTGTTCAGTGGAAATCTCACACACACGAACTCAAGAACACACACCGTTCACTCAACCTCACTCCTCCAAACACAGAAGTCTTCCTCCAATCACATAAGTCTTCCCCCACTCTCAGAAGTCCTCCTCCAATCTCAAAAGTCCTCCTCCAATGATAGAAGTCCTCCTCCAATCATAGAAGGCCTCCTCCACTCTCATAAGGCCTCCTCCACTCTCAGAAAACTTCCTCCACTCTCAGAAGTCCTCCTCTGCTCTTAGAAGTCCTCCTCCAATCACAGAAGTCCTCCTCCACTCTCAGAAGTCCTCCTTCACTCTCAGAAGGCCTCCTCCACTCTCAGAAGTCCTCCTCCACTCTCAGAAGTTCTCCTCCACTCTCAGAAGTCCTCCTCCAAATACAGAAGTCTTCCTCCAATCACAGAAGTCTTCCCCCACTCTCAGAAGTCCTCCTCCAATCTCAGAAGTCCTCCTCCAATGATAGAAGTCCTCCTCCAATCATAGAAGGCCTCCTCCACTCTCATAAGGCCTCCTCCACTCTCAGAAAACTTCCTCCACTCTCAGAAGTCCTCCTCCAATCGCAGAAGGCCTCCTCCAATCATAGAAGTCCTCCTCCAATCACAGAAGACCTCCTCCACTCTCAGAAGTCCTCCTCCAATCACATAAGTCCTCCTCCGCTCTCAGAAGTCCTCCTCCAATCACAGAAGTCCTCCTCCAATCACAGAAGTCCTCCTCCGCTCTCAGAAGTCCTCCTCCAATCACAGAAGTCCTCCTCCAATCACATAAGTCCTCCTCCACTCTCAGAAGTCCTCCTCCAATCACAGAAGTCCTCCTCCACTCTCAGAAGTCCTCCTCCACTCTCAGAAGTCCTCCTCCACTATCAGAAGTCCTCCTCCACTATCAGAAGTCCTCCTCCACTCTCAGAAGTCCTCCTCCACTCTCAGAAGTCCTCATCCACTCTCAGAAGTCCTCCTCCAATCATAGAAGTCCTCCTCCAGTCATAGAAGTTCTCCTCCACTCTCAGAAGTCCTCGAATCACAGAAGTCCTCCTCCACTCTCATAAGTCCTCCTCCAATCACATAAGTCCTCCTCCACTCTCAGAATTCTTCCTCCACTCTCAGAAGTCCTCCTCCACTCACAGAAAGCCTCCAATCACAGAAGTCCTCCTCCACTCTCAGAAGTCCTCCTCCAATCTCAGAAGTCCTCCTCCACTCTCAGAAGTCCTCCTCCAATCACAGAAGTCCTCCTCCAATATCAGAAGTCCTCCTCCACTCTCAGAAGTCCTCCTCCAATCACAGAAGTCCTCCTCCACTATCAGAAGTCCTCCTCCACTCTCAGAAGTCCTCCTTCACTCTCAGAAGGCCTCCTCCACTCTCAGAAGTCCTCCTCCAATCACAGAAGTCCTCCAATCACAGAAGTCCTCCTCCACTATCAGAAGTCCTCCTTCACTCTCAGAAGGCCTCCTCCACTCTCAGAAGTCCTCCTCCACTCTCAGAAGTCCTCCTCCACTCTCAGAAGTCCTCCTCCACTCTCAGAAGTCCTCTTCCAATCACAGAAGTCCTCCTCCACTCTCAGAAGTCCTCCTCCAATCACATCACCTACTCGGGTTGTAATAAATCGTATGCGTGAGGTAATATCATAAAGTAATGTAAAGATAAATTATTTTCCTGAGGTTAACAGGAATTCAAAATGTGTCAATTGTATACACACAGAAGAGCAGTTAAACAGTGGTTGATGTCCACACTGCTATAAATCTTTTCCATTTGTCTGTAAGGTATTAGAGCACCGTGGGGAATGCAGCCAGTCTGCGGTGGCTCTCTGTTTCCAGATGGATTGTTTTGCTGTAATCCTTTGTTGACATTTATCAGAGGGAAACAGGGAGAAGGAGATCAGAATTATACAACTTGGCTATCTGTCCTATTCAGACTACGGCGTAGTCGGCACCCTATTCCCTATGTAGTGTGCTAGCAGGCCCCTCTACAGCCTCAAATGTAGTGCACGATGTGAGGGATTCAGTGCCATTTGGGATGCATCTTACGAAACAGTGACCAGTTAAGACCTGAATAAAGAAGAAAACCCTGAGGTTTATGTGGCTGATACTGCAGCCCTGTATCTCATCAGGAAAACACGGCACGTTACGTGATGTTGTACAACCTAAATTACAGACTGAAGTCAACTGTTGGTGCTGAGACAAATACAGTATGTGGACAGTTAAGTTCCATGTTTCGGTTTTGCTTCAGTTACACTCTGGGAAAAAAGGGTTCCAGAAGGGTTCTTCAGGCTGTCCTCATAGGAGAAACCTTTATGGTTCCAAGAAAACACCCTGTTTTAGTTCTAGGTAGAACCATTTTGGGTTTAATGATAGACCCTTCTGAGGACAGGGTTCTACTTGGAACCTAAAGGGTTCTACCTGGAACCTAAAGGGTTCTACCTGGAACCTAAAGGGGTTCCATTTGGAACCTAAAGGGTTCTACCTGGAACCTAAAGGGTTCTACTTGGAACCTAAAGGGTTCTACCTGGAACCTAAAGGGTTCTACTTGGAACCTAAAGGGTTCAGCTTGGAACCTAAAGGGTTTACCTGGACCAACAAGGGTTCTTCAAAGGGTTATCCTATGGGGATAGTCGAAGAACCCTTGTGTGTTCTACATAGCAAATGTTTCCCTAAGAGTGTATACGTTAGAATCCGTGTATAAAACAACCACTCTGACTGTAGTATCCTTGTATAAAAACCACCACTCTGACTGTAGTATCTGACTTGTATAAAACAACCACTCTGACTGACTGTAGTATCCTTGTATAAAACAACCACTCTGACTGTATCCTTGTATGACTGTAGTATCCTTGTATAAAACAACCACTCTGACTGACTGTAGTATCCTTGTATAAAACAACCACTCTAACTGACTGTAGTATCCTTGTATAAAACAACCACTCTAACTGACTGTAGTATCCTTGAAACAACCACTGACTAAAACAACCACTCTGACTGACTGTAGTATCCTTGTATAAAACAACCACTCTGACTGACTGTAGTATCCTTGTATAAAACAACCACTCTAACTGACTGTAGTATCCTTGTATAAAACAACCACTCTGACTGACTGTAGTATCCTTGTATAAAACAACCACTCTGACTGACTGTAGTATCCTTGTATAAAACAACCACTCTGACTGACTGTAGTATCCTTGTATAAAACAACCACTCTAACTGACTGTAGTATCCTTGTATAAAACAACCACTCTGACTGACTGTAGTATCCTTGTATGAAACAACCACTCTAACTGACTGTAGTATCCTTGTATAAAACAACCACTCTAACTGACTGTAGTATCCTTGTATAAAACAACCACTCTGACTGACTGTAGTATCCTTGTATAAAACAACCACTCTGACTGACTGTAGTATCCTTGTATAAAACAACCACTCTGACTGACTGTAGTATCCTTGTATAAAACAACCACTCTAACTGACTGTAGTATCCTTGTATAAAACAACCACTCTAACTGACTGTAGTATCCTTGTATAAAACAACCACTCTGACTGACTGTAGTATCCTTGTATAAAACAACCACTCTGACTGACTGTAGTATCCTTGTATAAAACAACCACTCTGACTGACTGTAGTATCCTTGTATAAAACAACCACTCTCTGACTGTAGTATCCTTGTATAAAACAACCACTCTAACTGACTGTAGTATCCTTGTATAAAAACAACCACTCTGACTGACTGTAGTATCCTTGTATAAAACAACCACTCTGACTGACTGTAGTATCCTTGTATAAAACAACCACTCTGACTGTAGTATACTTGTATAAAACAACCACTCTGACTGACTGTGTAGTATCCTTGTATAAAACAACCACTCTGACTGACTGTAGTATCCTTGTATAAAACAACCACTCTGACTGACTGTAGTATCCTTGTATAAAACAACCCACTCTGACTGACTGTAGTATCCTTGTATAAAACAACCACTCTGACTGACTGTAGTATCCTTGTATAAAACAACCACTCTAACTGACTGTAGTATCCTTGTATAAAACAACCACTCTAACTGACTGTAGTATCCTTGTATAAAACAACCACTCTGACTGACTGTAGTATCCTTGTATAAAACAACCACTCTGACTGACTGTAGTATCCTTGTATAAAACAACCACTCTGACTGACTGTAGTATCCTTGTATAAAACAACCACTCTGACTGACTGTAGTATCCTTGTATAAAACAACCACTCTGACTGACTGTAGTATCCTTGTATAAAACAACCACTGACTGACTGTAGTATCCTTGTATAAAACAACCACTCTGACTGACTGTAGTATCCTTGTATAAAACAACCACTCTGACTGACTGACTGTAGTATCCTTGTATAAAACAACCACTCTGACTGACTGTAGTATCCTTGTATAAAACAACCACTCTGACTGACTGTAGTATCCTTGTATAAAAAACAACCACTCTGACTGACTGTAGTATCCTTGTATAAAACAACCACTCTGACTGACTGTAGTATCCTTGTATAAAACAACCACTCTGACTGACTGTAGAATCCTTGTATGAAACAACCACTCTGACTGACTGTAGTATCCTTGTATGAAACAACCACTCTGACTGTAGTATCCTTGTATAAAACAACCACTCTGACTGACTGTAGTATCCTTGAATGAAACAACCACTCTGACTGTAGTATCCTTGTATAAAACAACCACTCTGACTGACTGTAGTATCCTTGTATAAAACAACCACTCTGACTGTAGTATCCTTGTATAAAACAACCACTCTGACTGACTGTAGTATCCTTGTATAAAACAACCACTGTAGTATCTGTATGAAACAACCACTCTGACTGTAGTATCCTTGTATAAAACAACCACTCTGACTGACTGTAGTATCCTTGTATAAAACAACCACTCTGACTGACTGTAGTATCCTTGTATAAAACAACCACTCTAACTGACTGACTGTAGTATCCTTGTATAAAACAACCACTCTAACTGACTGTAGTATCCTTGTATAAAACAACCACTCTAACTGACTGTAGTATCCTTGTATAAAACAACCACTAACTGACTGACTGACTGTAGTATCCTTGTATAAAACAACCACTCTGACTGACTGTAGTATCCTTGTATAAAACAACCACTCTGACTGACTGTAGTATCCTTGTATAAAACAACCACTCTGACTGACTGTAGTATCCTTGTATAAAACAACCACTCTAACTGACTGTAGTATCCTTGTATAAAACAACCACTCTGACTGTAGTATCCTTGTATAAAACAACCACTCTGACTGACTGTAGTATCCTTGTATAAAACAACCACTCTGACTGACTGTAGTATCCTTGTATAAAACAACCACTCTGACTGACTGTAGTATCCTTGTATAAAACAACCACTCTGACTGACTGTAGTATCCTTGTATAAAACAACCACTCTGACTGTAGTATCCTTGTATAAAACAACCACTCTGACTGACTGTAGTATCCTTGTATAAAACAACCACTCTGACTGACTGTAGTATCCTTGTATAAAACAACCACTCTGTATGAAACTGACTGTAGTATCCTTGTATAAAACAACCACTCTGACTGACTGTAGTATCCTTGTATAAAACAACCACTCTAACTGACTGTAGTATCCTTGTATAAA
>NW_025745352.1:105000-135000 GCF_021184085.1 Oncorhynchus gorbuscha
TCTCCCCTCCCTCTCTCTCTCTCTCTCCTCTCTCTCTCTCTCTCTCTCTCTCTCTCTCTCTCTCTCTCTCTCTCTCTCTCTCTCTCTCTCTCTCTCTCTCTCTCTCTCTCTCTCTCTCTCTCTCTCTCTCTCTCTCTCTCTCTCTCTCTCTCCCTCCCTCTCAGTAGTTTCCAGTGCCAACAGGAAGTGAAGGTCATTGAGAAACATGAGGCGCAGGCTAAGAGGTTCAACTCATGAGTGTAACAGCTGGGCCAGCCTGCACCTAGTCTGGATCTTATTCAGTCCACACACACACACAGACACACACACACACACAGACACGCACACATGCACCAAAGCAAGCACGCACGATTACGTACACACACACACACACACACACACACACACACACACACACACACACACACACACACACACACACACACACACACACACACACACACACACACACACACACACACACACACACACACACACACACACACACACAGAGACACACACAGACAGACACACAAACACACACATACACACAAAAAAGCACACTACACTCATGGAAAAGCATTTCACTGTAAGGTTGTATTCGGTGCACGTGACAAATACACTTTGAGTTGATTTGATTATGCATAACTAAAATACTCTTTTTTTCATGAAGGCTTTACTTAATTTTAGTAAGGAGAGGAAGAAGAGACGGTCTTTTCACCAGGTCTCAGTGTGTCTCTCAGTGTGGGATCATCACGAGGACGAGGAGGGTCTGAGACAGATCTGGGTCTGTGTTCACTGCTCGGCTCGGCACCTGAGGCGCCCCGGTGTCAGGAGAAACCCCAGAGCAGCCACATTCGTTTGTTGCAACATCTGTAACGCACAGACACAATTATTAATAACCCGAAGCCTGGCACACTGATGTGCCACAGCGGTTTGATGAAGTGGAGAACCAAGGCTCCCTGTGAGTCAGGCCACAGCGGTTTGATGACGTGGAGAACCACCGCTCCCTGTGAGTCAGGCCACAGCGGTTTGATGAAGTGGAGAACCACCTCTCCCTCAGGCTCCCTGTGAGTCAGGCCACAGCGGTTTGATGAAGTGGAGAACCACCTCTCCCTGTGAGTCAGGCCACAGCGGTTTGATGAAGTGGAGAACCACCTCTCCCTGTGAGTCAGGCCACAGCGGTTTGATGAAGTGGAGAACCACCTCTCCCTGTGAGTCAGGCCACAGCGGTTTGATGAAGTGGAGAACCAAGGCTCCCTGTGAGTCAGGCCACAGCGGTTTGATGAAGTGGAGAACCAAGGCTCCCTGTGAGTCAGGCCACAGTGGAGAACCACCGCTCCCTGTGAGTTAGGCCACAGCGGTTTGATGAAGTGGAGAACCAAAGCTCCCTGTGAGTCAGGCCACAGCGGGTTGATGAAGTGGAGAACCACCGCTCCCTGTGAGTCAGGCCACAGCGGTTTGATGAAGTGGAGAACCAAGGCTCCCTGTGAGTCAGGCCACAGCGGTTTGATGAAGTGGAGAACCAAGGCTCCCTGTGAGTCAGGCCACAGTGGAGAACCACCGCTCCCTGTGAGTCAGGCCACAGCGGTTGATGAGTGGAGAAGCTCCCTGTGAGTCAGGCCACAGTGGAGAACCAGCTCCCTGTGAGTCAGGCCACAGCGGGTTGATGAAGTGGAGAACCACCGCTCCCTGTGAGTCAGGCCACAGCGGTTTGATGAAGTGGAGAACCAAGGCTCCCTGTGAGTCAGGCCACAGCGGTTTGATGAAGTGGAGAACCAAGGCTCCCTGTGAGTCAGGCCACAGCGGTTTGATGAAGTGGAGAACCACCGCTCCCTGTGAGTCAGGCCACAGCGGTTTGATGAAGTGGAGAACCACCGCTCCCTGTGAGTCAGGCCACAGCGGTTTGATGAAGTGGAGAACCAAGGCTCCCTGTGAGTCAGGCCACAGCGGTTTGATGAAGTGGAGAACCACCGCTCCCTGTGAGTCAGGCCACAGCGGTTTGATGAAGTGGAGAACCACCGCTCCCTGTGAGTCAGGCCACAGCGGTTTGATGAAGTGGAGAACCACCGCTCCCTGTGAGTCAGGCCACAGCGGTTTGATGAAGTGGAGAACCACCGCTCCCTGTGAGTCAGGCCACAGCGGTTTGATGAAGTGGAGAACCACCGCTCCCTGTGAGTCAGGCCACAGCGGTTTGATGAAGTGGAGAACCACCGCTCCCTCCCTGTGAGTCAGGCCACAGCGGTTTGACAGCGGAAGTGGAGAACCAAGGCTCCCTGTGAGTCAGGCCACAGTGGAGAACCACCGCTCCCTGTGAGTCAGGCCACAGCGGTTTGATGAAGTGGAGAACCACCGCTCCCTGTGAGTCAGGCCACAGCGGGTTGATGACGTGGAGAACCACCGCTCCCTGTGAGTCAGGCCACAGCGGGTTGATGAAGTGGAGAACCACCTCTCCCTGTGAGTCAGGCCAGCAGGCGAACCCAGCCAAGCACTGAGGACATGGGGCGGAGAGGACAGGTGGTATATCGGGATACATCCAGGTGGAGCTGAAGGTTCATAACGTGACTATATGTCCATGTGGAAATAGATGACATCACGCTAATTAGAAGGCCTACGCAACTTCAAAATGTCATGTTATTCCCATGCAGTTTCTTCAAGCAGTTTCCTAATGTCATGTTATTCCCATCCTGTTTCCTAATGTCATGTTATTCCCATCCTGTTTCCTAATGTCATGTTATTCCCATGCTGTTTCCTAATGTCATGTTATTCCCATGCTGTTTCCTAATGTCATGTTATTCCCATGCTGTTTCCTAATGTTATGTTATTCCCATCCTGTTTCCTAATGTCATGTTATTCCCATCCTGTTTCCTAATGTTATATTATTCCCATGCAGTTTCTTCAAGCAGTTTCCTAATGTCATGTTATTCCCATGCTGTTTCTTCAAACTGTTTCCTAATGTCATGTTATTCCCATGCAGTTTCTTCAAACTGTTTCCTAATGTCATGTTATTCCCATGCTGTTTCTTCAAGCAGTTTCCTAATGTCATGTTATTCCCATGTTGTCTCTTCAAGCAGTCTGCTAATGTTTTGAGAGGAAGGTAAACGACAAAGATGTTTTTTTATCTGTGTGAAGGGAAAGATTATAGTAATGGTAATGCTACTGTAATGTGTGGATGCATGCTCAGTACTGTAGTGTGCAGGAGTCCCCCCCCCCACAATCTGACTGGAGGTCTGTCCCAGTGGGAGAGGCAGAAGGTGTCTGGGTAAGAGCCCCTGGGAGCAGCTGGTGCTTTTTTAAAGTGGCAGAACAAACCAGGGTGAACAAGGCATTACAACACGATACCAGAGTTTGCCCCAAGGGTTTATTAGTTGGTATATTAGTACCTAGGGAGAGACAGGAAAATGTGAACTCAGATATGCCAATCCACCGTCTCAGTATAACATTCTGCCATTAAAAAAGGTGAACAGAACAGCTTGTGGTCGGGAGATGTTTCTACGGTGCGTCTTGGTTGTTTAAATCTGTGTGTAGTTCTAAGATGTTTATTTTTTATATATATTTTCATTTCACCTTTATTTAACCAGGGAGGCTAGTTGAGAACACCTTTATTTAACCAGGGAGGCTAGTTGAGAACACCTTTATTTAACCAGGGAGGCTAGTTGAGAACACCTTTATTTAACCAGGGAGGCTAGTTGAGAACACCTTTATTTAACCAGGTAGGCTAGTTGAGAACACCTTTATTTAACCAGGGAGGCTAGTTGAGAACACCTTTATTTAACCAGGGAGGCTAGTTGAGAACACCTTTATTTAACCAGGGAGGCTAGTTGAGAACACCTTTATTTAACCAGGGAGGCTAGTTGAGAACACCTTTATTTAACCAGGGAGGCTAGTTGAGAACACCTTTATTTAACCAGGTAGGCTAGTTGAGAACACCTTTATTTAACCAGGGAGGCTAGTTGAGAACACCTTTATTTAACCAGGGAGGCTAGTTGAGAACACCTTTATTTAACCAGGGAGGCTAGTTGAGAACACCTTTATTTAACCAGGGAGGCTAGTTGAGAACACCTTTATTTAACCAGGGAGGCTAGTTGAGAACACCTTTATTTAACCAGGTAGGCTAGTTGAGAACACCTTTATTTAACCAGGGAGGCTAGTTGAGAACACCTTTATTTAACCAGGGAGGCTAGTTGAGAACACCTTTATTTAACCAGGGAGGCTAGTTGAGAACACCTTTATTTAACCAGGTAGGCTAGTTGAGAACACCTTTATTTAACCAGGGAGGCTAGTTGAGAACACCTTTATTTAACCAGGTAGGCTAGTTGAGAACACCTTTATTTAACCAGGTAGGCTAGTTGAGAACACCTTTATTTAACCAGGTAGGTTAGTTGAGAACACCTTTATTTAACCAGGTAGGCTAGTTGAGAACACCTTTATTTAACCAGGGAGGCTAGTTGAGAACACCTTTATTTAACCAGGGAGGCTAGTTGAGAACACCTTTATTTAACCAGGGAGGCTAGTTGAGATCACCTTTATTTAACCAGGTAGGCTAGTTGAGAACACCTTTATTTAACCAGGGAGGCTAGTTGAGAACACCTTTATTTAACCAGGTAGGCTAGTTGAGAACACCTTTATTTAACCAGGGAGGCTAGTTGAGAACACCTTTATTTAACCAGGGAGGTTAGTTGAGATCACCTTTATTTAACCAGGTAGGCTAGTTGAGAACACCTTTATTTAACCAGGGAGGCTAGTTGAGAACACCTTTATTTAACCAGGTAGGCTAGTTGAGAACAAGTTCTCATTTACAACTGCGACCTGGCCAAGATAAAGCATAGCAGTGTGAACAGACAACAACACAGAGTTACACACGGAGTAAACAATTAACAAGTCAATAACACAGTAGAAAAAAAAGTGAGTCTATATACACTGTGTGCAAAAAGCACGAGGAGGTAGGCGGATAATTACAATTTAGCAGATTAACACTGGAGTGATAAATGATCAGATGGTCATGTACAGGTAGAGATATTGGTGTGCAAAAGAGCAGAAAATAAAATATATAAAAACACTATGGGGATGAGGTAGGTAACATTGGGTGGGCTATGTAGGGGGAGGATGGGGTTATGTTGAGCTATATTTTAAATTCAGCATCATTATGTCCAGTATTCTTTATAATAAAGAAATATATATTGCAGGCTGTTGGTGTATCCATGACAAATAATCAGAATGAATGTAAACATAATAGTTTTGAAACCAGCTTGTAAAGCGGTCTCTTGGCACAAGCTGATACATAGGGACAGGGTAAGTTGAGCCGGCCTTGGGGTAAAGTGGTCTCTTGGCACAAGCTGATACATAGGGACAGGGTAAGTTGAGCCGGCCTTGGGGTAAAGTGGTCTCTTGGCACAAGCTGATACATAGGGACAGGGTAAGTTGAGCCGGCCTTGGGGTAAAGTGGTCTCTTGGCACAAGCTGATACATAGGGACAGGGTAAGTTGAGCCGGCCTTGGGGTAAAGTGGTCTCTTGGCACAAGCTGATACATAGGGACAGGGTAAGTTGAGCCGGCCTTGGGGTAAAGTGGTCTCTTGGCACAAGCTGATACATAGGGACAGGGTAAGTTGAGCCGGCCTTGGGGTAAAGTGGTCTCTTGGCACAAGCTGATACATAGGGACAGGGTAAGTTGAGCCGGCCTTGGGGTAAAGTGGTCTCTTGGCACAAGCTGATACATAGGGACAGGGTAAGTTGAGCCGGCCTTGGGGTAAGGTGGTCTCTTGGCACAAGCTGATACATAGGGACAGGGTAAGTTGAGCCGGCCTTGGGGTAAAGTGGTCTCTTGGCACAAGCTGATACATAGGGACAGGGTAAGTTGAGCCGGCCTTGGGGTAAAGTGGTCTCTTGGCACAAGCTGATACATAGGGACAGGGTAAGTTGAGCCGGCCTTGGGGTAAAGTGGTCTCTTGGCACAAGCTGATACATAGGGACAGGGTAAGTTGAGCCGGCCTTGGGGTAAGGTGGTCTCTTGGCACAAGCTGATACATAGGGACAGGGTAAGTTGAGCCGGCCTTGGGGTAAAGTGGTCTCTTGGCACAAGCTGATACATAGGGACAGGGTAAGTTGAGCCGGCCTTGGGGTAAAGTGGTCTCTTGGCACAAGCTGATACATAGGGACAGGGTAAGTTGAGCCGGCCTTGGGGTAAAGTGGTCTCTTGGCACAAGCTGATACATAGGGACAGGGTAAGTTGAGCCGGCCTTGGGGTAAAGTGGTCTCTTGGCACAAGCTGATACATAGGGACAGGGTAAGTTGAGCCGGCCTTGGGGTAAAGTGGTCTCTTGGCACAAGCTGATACATAGGGACAGGGTAAGTTGAGCCGGCCTTGGGGTAAAGTGGTCTCTTGGCACAAGCTGATACATAGGGACAGGGTAAGTTGAGCCGGCCTTGGGGTAAAGTGGTCTCTTGGCACAAGCTGATACATAGGGACAGGGTAAGTTGAGCCGGCCTTGGGGTAAAGTGGTCTCTT
This sequence comes from Oncorhynchus gorbuscha, assembly GCF_021184085.1. Lineage (NCBI taxonomy): Eukaryota > Metazoa > Chordata > Actinopteri > Salmoniformes > Salmonidae > Oncorhynchus > Oncorhynchus gorbuscha. The sequence continues at coordinate 111,486 of NW_025745352.1, forward strand.
GGCACAAGCTGATACATAGGGACAGGGTAAGTTGAGCCGGCCTTGGGGTAAAGTGGTCTCTTGGCACAAGCTGATACATAGGGACAGGGTAAGTTGAGCCGGCCTTGGGGTAAAGTGGTCTCTTGGCACAAGCTGATACATAGGGACAGGGTAAGTTGAGCCGGCCTTGGGGTAAAGTGGTCTCTTGGCACAAGCTGATACATAGGGACAGGGTAAGTTGAGCCGGCCTTGGGGTAAAGTGGTCTCTTGGCACAAGCTGATACATAGGGACAGGGTAAGTTGAGCCGGCCTTGGGGTAAAGTGGTCTCTTGGCACAAGCTGATACATAGGGACAGGGTAAGTTGAGCCGGCCTTGGGGTAAAGTGGTCTCTTGGCACAAGCTGATACATAGGGACAGGGTAAGTTGAGCCGGCCTTGGGGTAAAGTGGTCTCTTGGCACAAGCTGATACATAGGGACAGGGTAAGTTGAGCCGGCCTTGGGGTAAAGTGGTCTCTTGGCACAAGCTGATACATAGGGACAGGGTAAGTTGAGCCGGCCTTGGGGTAAAGTGGTCTCTTGGCACAAGCTGATACATAGGGACAGGGTAAGTTGAGCCGGCCTTGGGGTAAAGTGGTCTCTTGGCACAAGCTGATACATAGGGACAGGGTAAGTTGAGCCGGCCTTGGGGTAAAGTGGTCTCTTGGCACAAGCTGATACATAGGGACAGGGTAAGTTGAGCCGGCCTTGGGGTAAAGTGGTCTCTTGGCACAAGCTGATACATAGGGACAGGGTAAGTTGAGCCGGCCTTGGGGTAAAGTGGTCTCTTGGCACAAGCTGATACATAGGGACAGGGTAAGTTGAGCCGGCCTTGGGGTAAAGTGGTCTCTTGGCACAAGCTGATACATAGGGACAGGGTAAGTTGAGCCGGCCTTGGGGTAAAGTGGTCTCTTGGCACAAGCTGATACATAGGGACAGGGTAAGTTGAGCCGGCCTTGGGGTAAAGTGGTCTCTTGGCACAAGCTGATACATAGGGACAGGGTAAGTTGAGCCGGCCTTGGGGTAAAGTGGTCTCTTGGCACAAGCTGATACATAGGGACAGGGTAAGTTGAGCCGGCCTTGGGGTAAAGTGGTCTCTTGGCACAAGCTGATACATAGGGACAGGGTAAGTTGAGCCGGCCTTGGGGTAAAGTGGTCTCTTGGCACAAGCTGATACATAGGGACAGGGTAAGTTGAGCCGGCCTTGGGGTAAAGTGGTCTCTTGGCACAAGCTGATACATAGGGACAGGGTAAGTTGAGCCGGCCTTGGGGTAAAGTGGTCTCTTGGCACAAGCTGATACATAGGGACAGGGTAAGTTGAGCCGGCCTTGGGGTAAAGTGGTCTCTTGGCACAAGCTGATACATAGGGACAGGGTAAGTTGAGCCGGCCTTGGGGTAAGGTGGTCTCTTGGCACAAGCTGATACATAGGGACAGGGTAAGTTGAGCCGGCCTTGGGGTAAAGTGGTCTCTTGGCACAAGCTGATACATAGGGACAGGGTAAGTTGAGCCGGCCTTGGGGTAAAGTGGTCTCTTGGCACAAGCTGATACATAGGGACAGGGTAAGTTGAGCCGGCCTTGGGGTAAAGTGGTCTCTTGGCACAAGCTGATACATAGGGACAGGGTAAGTTGAGCCGGCCTTGGGGTAAAGTGGTCTCTTGGCACAAGCTGATACATAGGGACAGGGTAAGTTGAGCCGGCCTTGGGGTAAAGTGGTCTCTTGGCACAAGCTGATACATAGGGACAGGGTAAGTTGAGCCGGCCTTGGGGTAAAGTGGTCTCTTGGCACAAGCTGATACATAGGGACAGGGTAAGTTGAGCCGGCCTTGGGGTAAAGTGGTCTCTTGGCACAAGCTGATACATAGGGACAGGGTAAGTTGAGCCGGCCTTGGGGTAAAGTGGTCTCTTGGCACAAGCTGATACATAGGGACAGGGTAAGTTGAGCCGGCCTTGGGGTAAAGTGGTCTCTTGGCACAAGCTGATACATAGGGACAGGGTAAGTTGAGCCGGCCTTGGGGTAAAGTGGTCTCTTGGCACAAGCTGATACATAGGGACAGGGTAAGTTGAGCCGGCCTTGGGGTAAAGTGGTCTCTTGGCACAAGCTGATACATAGGGACAGGGTAAGTTGAGCCGGCCTTGGGGTAAAGTCTCTTGGGTCTAGGGACAGGGTGGCACAAGCTGATACATAGGGACAGGGTAAGTTGAGCCGGCCTTGGGGTAAAGTGGTCTCTTGGCACAAGCTGATACATAGGGACAGGGTAAGTTGAGCCGGCCTTGGGGTAAAGTGGTCTCTTGGCACAAGCTGATACATAGGGACAGGGTAAGTTGAGCCGGCCTTGGGGTAAAGTGGTCTCTTGGCACAAGCTGATACATAGGGACAGGGTAAGTTGAGCCGGCCTTGGGGTAAAGGGGTCTCTTGGCACAAGCTGATACATAGCGACAGGGTAAGTTGAGCCGGCCTTGGGGTAAAGTGGGTGACGGTGTCCTGTGACAGAGGGGGACGGTGCTGGTAGGTCAAAGTTGAATTCAGGGAATGGGGGTGTGGTACAGGGCATTAGGAAAGTATTCAGACCCCTTGACTTTTTTCTTACTCCATTTTTTCTTACTCCTTTTTTCTTACTCTTGACTTTTTAACTTACTCCATGGCCATTGGCTCAACTTAGCCGGCCATGGCCATTGGCTCAAGCTGATACCCCATGGCCATTGGCTCACTCCATGGCCATTGGGGTACTCCATGGCCATTGGCTCAACTTACTCCATGGCCATTGGCTCAAGTTGAGCCGGCCCCCATGGCCATTGGCTCAAGCTGATACATAGGGACACTCCATGGCCATTGGCTCAACTTGGCACAACCCCATGGCCATTGGCTCAACTTACCCCATGGCCATTGGCTCTTGGCTTACCCCATGGCCATTGGCTCAACTTACCCCATGGCCATTGGCTCAACTTACCCCATGGCCATTGGCTCAACTTACCCCATGGCCATTGGCTCTTGGCTTACCCCATGGCCAGGCTCAACTTACCCCATGGCCATTTGGGGCTCAGTGGTCCCATGGCCATTGGCTGATACATAGGGACAGGGTACTCCATGGCCATTGGCTCAACTTACTCCATGGCCATTGGCTCAACTGATACCCATGGCCATTGGCTCAACTTACTCCATGGCCATTGGCTCAACTTACTCCATGGCCATTGGCTCAGCTGATACATAGGGCCATTGAGCTACTCCATGGCCATTGGCTCAACTTATCCATGGCCATTGGCTCAACTTACTCCATGGCCATTGGCTCAACTCTTGGCACAACTCCATGGCCATTGGCTCCGGCCTTGGGGTAAAGTACTCCATGGCCATTGGCTCATACTTACCCCATGGCCATTGGCTCAACTTACTCCATGGCCATTGGCTCAACTACCCCATGGCCATTGGCTCAACTTACCCCATGGCCATTTGCTCAACTTACCCCATGGCCATTGGCTCAACTTACCCCATGGCCATTGGGCTCAACTTACCCCATGGCCATTGGCTCAACTGACCCCATGGCCATTGGCTCAACTTACCCCATGGCCATTGGTCTCTTGGCTCAAGCTGATACCCCATGGCCATTTGCTCAAGTTGAGCCCCATGGCCATTGGCTCTTACCCCATGGCCATTGGCACAACTGATACCCCATGGCCATTGGCTCAACTTACTTCCATGGCCATTGGCTCAACTTACCCCATGGCCATTGGCTCAACTTACCCCATGGCCATTGGCTCAACTTACCCCATGGCCATTGGCTCAACTTACCCCATGGCCATTTGCTCAACTTGACGGCCCATGGCCATTGGCACAACTGATACCCCATGGCCATTGGCTCAACTTACTCCATGGCCATTGGGCTCAACTTACCCCATGGCCATAGGCTCAACTTACCCCATGGCCATTGGCTCAACACCCCATGGCCATTGGCTCAACTTACCCCATGGCCATTTGCTCAACTTACCCCATGGCCATTGGCTCAACTTACCCCATGGCCATTGGCTCAACTTACCCCATGGCCATTGGCTCAACTTACCCCATGGCCATTGGCTCAACTTACCCCATGGCCATTGGCTCAACTTACCCCATGGCCATTGGCTCAACTTACCCCATGGCCATTTGCTCAAGTGGTCCTTACCCCATGGCCATTGGCTCAACTTACCCCATGGCCATTGGCTCAACTGATACTCCATGGCCATTGGCTCAAGCTGATACCCCATGGCCATTGGCTCAACTTACCCCATGGCCATTGGCTCAACTTACCCCATGGCCATTGGCTCAACTTACCCCATGGCCATTGGCTCAACTTACCCCATGGCCATTGGCTCAACTTACCCCATGGCCATTGGCTCATGGCCATTGGCTAAGTTACCCCATGGCCATTGGCTCAACTTACCCCATGGCCATTGGTGTCCTGTGACCCCATGGCCATTGGCTCAACTTGACCCCATGGCCATTGGCTCAACTTACCCCATGGCCAGGGCTCAAAGTACCCCATGGCCATTGGCTCAACTTACCCCATGGCCATTGGCTCAACTTACCCCATGGCCATTGGCTCAACTTACCCCATGGCCATTGGCTCAACTTACTCCATGGCCATTGGCTCAACTTACCCCATGGCCATTGGCTCAACTTACCCATGGCCATTGGCTACTCCATGGCCATTGGCTCATCTTACCCCATGGCCATTGGCTCAACTTACCCCATGGCCATTGGCTCAACTTACTCCATGGCCATTGGCTCAACTTACCCCATGGCCATTGGCTCAATGGCCATTTACTCCATGGCCATTGGCTCAACTTACTCCATGGCCATTGGCTCAACTTACTCCATGGCCATTGGCTCAACTTACCCCATGGCCATTGGCTCAACTTACATTTCCATGGCCATTGGCTCAACTTACTCCATGGCCATTGGCTCAACTTACTCCATGGCCATTGGCTCAACTTTTTGGCCATTGGCTTACTTACTCCATGGCCATTGGCTCAACTTACTCCATGGCCATTGGCTCATGGCCATTGGTTAACTACCCATGGCCATTGGTTCAACTTAACCCAAGGCCAATGGCCATTTGTTCAACTTAACCCAAGGCCATTGGTTACTTACCAATGCCATTTGTTCAACCCCACGGTTCATTGGCTCAACTTAACCCCCATGGCCATTGGCTCACCCATGGCCTGGCTCAAACCCATAGCCATTGGCTCAACTTAACCCATAGCCATTGGCTCAACTTACCCAAAGGCAAACATTTAGACTTTATTAGCCCACAGAGCAAAAAGAAGGCACTTGATTACTAGGTTTAGGACCTTATTAAAACGATCTACTTTGGTTTAGATACAAGCATCATGAAACCTAGAATGCAATACATCAATTCGACATCGTGCAAATCTTGTTTTTTTGGACCTAACTTTCTCACCACTTTTCCCCCCATGTGTTTTCTTCCTTTAGAGACTCCATAAAAGGACATCCCCTTCCTATTTGGTCACATGATTTAATTGTGTGTATGGTTGCCTAGAAACAAGGGGTGGTTCAACTTAACCTTTGTCTCAACTTACCCCACCCCCTATTGTGATATCTTTATGCAGAGGTAGGAAACATGTACGTGAAGCGAAGAGTTTGCCGATACTTCACATTATTTGTTATGTGACTTGAGTTTGTGAGGTGGCCTCGAGTCAATCTTACTAAAAACGCAACTCAACTTTTCTGATCTTCACGATGGTAATTCATCATGGAAAAAAAAGTTGTCAGAGCGACAGACTGTCTTCCAAACGTCTGTTGAACACTTGTATCTATTTAAAGACTTGAACATCTGTTCTCCAACTCTCACCAAGTTATCCTTCTTACATCCCGTAATGGGTTGAGAAATGTTCATTCAATCAGATCGCTAATTGCAAACTGGTGGAGTTTTTTATGTTAGTCTATCACTTCTGCTTCTGTTGACTTCGACACATAAAGTAGGAACCTTCTAGGTGACAACGTGTCACCAGCTCAGTTCGGGTGCATAACTAATGATGTTTATACAAAGCCGAAGCTGCGTTTAGAGTTCTAAACTGTGTCAAACGATGCTTCGTGCTAATCAAAATGCTAATCAAAATGCTAATAGCTACAGTGGGGCAAAAAAAGTATTTAGTCAGCCACCAATTGTGCAAGTTACTTATTTTCCACCATAATTTGCTAATAAATTCAATAAAAATCCTACAATGTGATTTTCTGGATTTTTTTTTTCTCATTTTGTCTGTTATAGTTGAAGTGTAAATATGATGAAAATTACAGGCCTCTCTCATCTTTTTAAGTGGGAGAACTTGCACAATTTGGTGGCTGACTAAATACTTTTTTGCCCCACTGTATTTAGGTATGTATATATGTACTGTATTTAGGTATGTATATATGTACTGTATATAGGTATGTATATATGTACTGTATATAGGTATGTATATATGTACTGTATTTAGGTATGTATATATGTACTGTATTTAGGTATGTATATATGTACTGTATTTAGGTATGTATATATGTACTGTATTTAGGTATGTATATATGTACTGTATTTAGGTATGTATATATGTACTGTATTTAGGTATGTATATATGTACTGTATTTAGGTGTGTATATATGTACTGTATATAGGTATGTATATATGTACTGTATTTAGGTATGTATATATGTACTGTATATAGGTATGTATATATGTACTGTATATAGGTATGTATATATGTACTGTATTTAGGTATGTATATATGTACTGTATATATGTATATATGTACTGTATTTAGGTATGTATATATGTACTGTATATAGGTATGTATATATGTACTGCATTTAGGTATGTATATATGTACTGTATATATGTATATATGTACTGTATTTAGGTATGTATATATGTACTGTATATAGGTATGTATATATGCACTGCATTTAGGTATGTATATATGTACTGTATATAGGTATGTATATATGTACTGTATTTAGGTATGTATATATGTACTGTATATAGGTATGTATATATGTACTGTATTTAGGTATGTATATATGTACTGTATTTAGGTATGTACAGTGCCTTGCGAAAGTATTCGGCCCCCTTGAACTGTGCGACCTTTTGCCACATTTCAGGCTTCAAACATAAAGATATAAAACTGTATTTTTTTGTGAAGAATCAACAACAAGTGGGACACAATCATGAAGTGGCACGACATTTATTGGATATTTCCAACTTTTTTAACAAATCAAAAACAGAAAAATTGGGCGTGCAAAATTATTCAGCCCCTTTACTTTCAGTGCAGCAAACTCTCTCCAGAAGTTCAGTGAGGATCTCTGAATGATCCAATGTTGACCTAAATGACTAATGATGATAAATACAATCCATCTGTGTGTAATCAAGTCTCCGTGTAAATGAACCTGCACTGTGATAGTCTCAGAGGTTCGTTAAAAGCGCAGAGAGCATCATGAAGAACAAGGAACACACCAGGCAGGTCCGAGATACTGTTGTGAATAAGTTTAAAGCCGGATTTGGATACAAAAAGATTTCCTGTATATATGTACTGTATTTAGGTATTTTATATGAGTGCAGTTGAGTGTATTCGTGAATAACAAGGGAAGCTAAGCTTCCCCCCAAAATATTTACCAATAAAAAAAAGGAAAAAACATAAAACCATAAAACCATTTATCTTTCGTCTGTGTTTCATGAATGGAGCAAAGTACAGAGAGATCCCTGATGAAAATCTTCTCCAGGGCGAAGGTTCACCTTCCAACTGGAAAACGACTCTTAGCACTCACCCAAGACCATGCAGGAGTGGCTTCTGGACAGGTCTCTGAATGTCCTTGAGTGGCCGAGCCAGAGCCCGGACTTGAACCCAATCGAACATCTCTGGAGAGACCTGAAAATAGACTTGAACCCAATCGAACATCTCTGGAGAGACCTGAAAATAGCTGTGTAGCGACGCTTCCTTCCAACCTGATGGAGCTTGAGAGGATCTGCAGAGAAGAATGGGAGAAACTCCCCAAATACAGGTGTGCCAAGCTTGTAGCGTCATACCCAAGAAGACTCAAAGCTGTAATCACTACCAAGGGTGTTTCAGCAAACTATTGAGGAAAGGGTCTGAATAATTATGTAAATGTTACATTTCTTTAGCAAAAAAAAAACTGTTTTTGCTTTGTCATTATGGGGTATTGTGATGTCATTATGGGGTATTGTGATGTCATCATGGGGTATTGTGATGTCATTATGGGGTATTGTGATGTCATTATGGGGTATTGTGATGTCATCATGGGGTATTGTGATGTCATTATGGGGTATTGTGATGTCATTATGGGGTATTGTGATGTCATTATGGGGTATTGTGATGTCATCACCATGGGGTGTGTCAGATTGACAGAGGGAAAACTTTAGAATCAAGGCCAGTAACCTAACAAAAGAATATGGAAAATGTCAGACTACTTTCTGGAATGCACTGTATATATCACAGTGTCAAGGAACTATCAGGTGACAGAGCAAACACTGTATATATCACAGTGTCAAGGAACTATCAGGTGACAGAGCAAACACTGTATATATCACCGTGTCAAGGAACTATCAGGTGACAGAGCAAACACTGTATATATCACAGTGTCAAGGAACTATCAGGTGACAGAGCAAACAACACAAGTATCACAACACACAGGTTATAAAATGGCGTTTTTCCTGTCTAGGCTTCCCCGGTGATATTACCCACGCACCACTACTGCACGGGTGCCACGGAGCGCATGTCCGTGAATATAAAGACGATGACACTAAAACAAATGATTGGTTTGAGAAATACTTCACTGCAGTTTTATCACCAAGTAAGTGTTTGTGACGCCTGTAATTAAAACAATATTGCTCGTTAACCATGTTTCTACAGTGTATGACGCGGCCCAATTAAACGTACACACCCCAGTAATGTGAAATAAATGAATAGACTAATGATCAAAGCGTTTGGTAGGAGAAAAAGATTAATCTAATAATAATAATAATAATATGCCATTTAGCAGACGCTTTTATCCAAAGCTAATCTAATTTAACCTGCTAATTTAGAGTGTTAGACTAGTAACCGGAAGGTTGCAAGTTCAAATTCCTGAGCTGACAAGGTACAAATCTGTCGTTCTGCCCCTGAGCAAGGCAGTTAACCCACTGTTCCTAGGCCGTCATTGACTGACTTGCCTGGTAAAATAAAGGTTAAATAAAAATGTATGTCCATGGGAAAATACTTTTTGAGTCCATCATGTTGTAACATGCGGAAGGGAGGTAACCGGTTGACTACAGCAGTCTGGGTAGGTAACAGGGTTACAGTAGAGTTATACCTGGAGGAGAGCAGTCTGGGTAGGTAACAGGTTGACTGCAGTAGAGTTATACCTGGAGGAGGGCAGTCTGGGTAGGTAACAGGGTTACAGTAGAGTTATACCTGGAGGAGGGCAGTCTGGGTAGGTAACAGGGTTACAGTAGAGTTATACCTGGAGGAGAGCAGTCTGGGTAGGTAACAGGTTGACTGCAGTAGAGTTATACCTGGAGGAGGGCAGTCTGGGTAGGTAACAGGGTTACAGTAGAGTTATACCTGGAGGAGAGCAGTCTGGGTAGGTAACAGGGTTACAGTAGAGTTATACCTGGAGGAGGGCAGTCTGGGTAGGTAACAGGGTTACAGTAGAGTTATACCTGGAGGAGGGCAGTCTGGGTAGGTAACAGGGTTACAGTAGAGTTATACCTGGAGGAGAGCAGTCTGGGTAGGTAACAGGTTGACTACAGTAGAGTTATACCTGGAGGAGAGCAGTCTGGGTAGGTAACAGGGTTACAGTAGAGTTATACCTAGAGGAGAGCAGTCTGGGTAGGTAACAGGGTTACAGTAGAGTTATACCTGGAGGAGAGCAGTCTGGGTAGGTAACAGGGTTACAGTAGAGTTATACCTGGAGGAGAGCAGTCTGGGTAGGTAACAGGTTGACTACAGTAGAGTTATACCTGGAGGAGAGCAGTCTGGGTAGGTAACAGGGTTATAGTAGAGTTATACCTGGAGGAGAGCAGTCTGGGTAGGTAACAGGGTTACAGTAGAGTTATACCTGGAGGAGAGCAGTCTGGGTAGGTAACAGGTTGACTACAGTAGAGTTATACCTAGAGGAGAGCAGTCTGGGTAGGTAACAGGGTTACAGTAGAGTTATATCTGAGTTTTGACAAAAAAGGTAAATCCACAAAGTGGAAGGAATAGCACAAAAAGCCTCAAAAGCCTCAAAAGATACTCAAAAACAAACAAACAAGAACAAAAAACAGAATTCCACAAGAGAGTCCACCGGGATCAACAAGAGTTCTCAGAGTACTAGGGCTGGGTGCTAACATACAAACACAGAGCAAAGAACAGAGGAAAACAAAGGGTTTAAATACAATCAGGGGAAACGAGGCACAGGTGCAAATAATAATGGGGATCCATGGAAAACAAAAGGTCAAAAGGCACAATGGGGGCATCTAGTGACCAAAAACCGGAGCAACCCTGGCCAAATCCTGACAAATTCGTCCTGCACCAATTCCTATTGTAAATGAAAGCCTCTAAGAGAGACGCGGATCACAACATCCTGTCTGTCTCCTCACTGTCCCCCCTGACGCCTCAACTTCTGATCACACTGAGTTTAACCTTTAACGTTTTGGTCATGTTTTGACACATTCTGTTAGAAACGGTTGCGTTCTGTTTCATTGTGACACGCCAGATCCTGCATTATAACGGATCGTGTCTACACCACACTGTACACAGCTTCAATCACACTGTACACAGCGAAAGAGATTGAGAGAGGTTGAGAGAGAGAGAGAGAGAGAGAGAGAGAGAGAGAGAGAGAGAGAGAGAGAGAGAGAGAGAGAGGAGAGAGAGAGAGAGAGAGAGAGACAGAGAGAGAGAGAGAGAGAGAGAGAGAGACAGAGAGAGAGAGAGAGAGAGAGAGAGAGAGACAGAGAGAGAGACAGAGAGAGAGAGAGAGAGGTAGAGAGGTAGAGAGAGAGAGGTAGAGAGAGAGAGAGAGAGAGAGAGAGAGAGAGAGAGAGAGAGAGAGAGAGAGAGAGAGGTAGAGAGAGAGAGAGAGAGAGAGAGAGAGAGAGAGAGAGAGAGAGAGAGAGAGAGAGAGAGAGAGGTAGAGAGGAGAGAGAGAGAGAGAGAGAGAGAGAGAGAGGAGAGAGAGAGAGAGAGAGAGAGAGAGAGAGAGAGAGAGAGAGAGAGAGAGAGAGAGAGAGAGAGAGAGAGAGAGAGAGAGAGAGAGAGAGAGAGAGAGAGAGAAAGAGAGAGAGAGAGAGAGAGGTAGAGAGAGAGAGGGAAAATAAAGAACCACATCCGTGAGACACTTGGTCAACAATCAATCAAAGTAAGGGCTGAATGAATGAGCTAAATTATTTCCCAGCAAGACACACACAAGAATAACTAGATCGACTAACAGGACAATTCAATTCTATCTCAGAGCAACATGAACTTACCGTTCTTTATCATAGTCATTAAGATGTTCGCTTGTGTCTCTGTATCTGTTTACGAAGTCCCGCCCTTTCATTGGGTAGGCTCTCAGGGGATTGGAGAATTCACAAGCCAACAGGGGAGAACCAATCATCACTGCTGGTGACGAAGGTAACATTTTGAGCTAGAGACGTGAGAATAGCAGATAGGTGATCTTTAAAATACATCTTCTTTGTTTTAGCTGTTTAATTCATTATCTAATGTTTTTTATTTATTTCTATAACAGAGACTCAAAGCGTTGATTTGACCATGTAATTTACTTACTAAAATAAATCAGCTAATTTACACTAACAATAAATATACCGGTATGCTCTCTCAGACAGTTCCTGTGTCAGGCAGTCAGTGGATATTGAAACAGCTGGCACAGCGGAGTAGCTCGGTGCTATGTAAATAGTGTAGAGTGGTTTTTACTATCACTCTGACATAGCAGCTTTATATAATCAGTTAATGCTCTGCACAGCTGTTCTGGTGCTTGCACAGGGTTTAATGTAAAGGCTGTGCAGCATGAGGTCGTAGCGGAGAACTACAATTACATACGATGTTCCTGAACCTTTTCCTTTATTAAAGCATAGAATATCTTGACCTACAGTTGGCAATTACAATCACTGAGAAAATGAACTCTGACCCTGAAATTAAACCACTGGAACCAAAATAGCCCCCCCCCATTGACCAGCAGGTAGACAATATCCAGAACATGTTCTGGACCGGAGTTGACGGGAACGTCAGTCATAATGACTCCTCACCTTGACTCGCAGCCAAAACCCACGTCAACATCTGTTCTTTCTACAGGCTGCGGTCCGTCTTTCACTGAAACACGTTCCCTTCAGTACGTCTGGAAACGCAACGCGACTCAAAGTGGTTCACTGTCGAGTTTCTCCTTGGACTGTTAGTGCTTTACGTAGGGGCTGTTTACGTAGGGCTGTTTACGTAGGGCTGTTTACGTAGGGGCTGTTTACCTAGGGGCTGTTTACGTAGGGGCTGTTTACCTAGGGGCTGTTTACCTAGGGGCTGTTTACGTAGGGGCTGTTTACCTAGGGCTGTTTATGTAGGGCTGTTTATGTAAGGGCTGTTTACGTAGGGCTGTTTACGTAGGGGCTGTTTACGTAGGGCTGTTTACGTAGGGGCTGTTTACGTAGGGGCTGTTTATGTAGGGGCTGTTTATGTAGGGCTGTTTATGTAGGGCTGTTTATGTAGGGGCTGTTTATGTAGGGCTGTTTACGTAGGGGCTGTTTATGTAGGGGCTGTTTATGTAGGGCTGTTTATGTAGGGGCTGTTTATGTTGGGCTGTTTACGTAGGGCTGTTTATGTAGGGCTGTTTACGTAGGGGCTGTTTACGTAGGGGCTGTTTATGTTGGGCTGTTTACATAGGGCTGTTTATGTAGGGGCCTGCCAAACTTACTGGGTTTTTGTTTGGTTCCCTTTTTGGACGGGGATCCTGTAGCAAACTGTCAGAAATCCACTGTGTTATACAGCTAGCAGGGCTCATTACCACAGTAAATATGGGTTCTGTATTACTGTACTGAGATTCAAGCTCCGCTGAGGTAAAACGCAGACGACCCACTGACTTTCTCACAGTTTCATATAATAACAATGAAAAGGATGTCAAGTTTGTCGTTAAATGTGTTTTTCTCGTTCTTTGGGGAAAATAACTCACTGAAGTTTAAAAAATATAGTAGATTTGAATATTTTGGTCTCTGGTCTATTCGTTCTACGTGCGTTGATTTAATTGTTACAGCCATAAGGTCTGCTGTGCAGAACTATCTATATCTCTGTGTCAGCCTGGAGTATCTCACCTTACCAACTCCTCCTGTTATAGTCACCATCATGGATCTATATCTCTGTGTCAGCCTGGAGTATCTCACCTTATCAACTCCTCCTGTTATAGTCACCATCATGGATCTATATCTCTGTGTCAGCCTGGAGTATCTCACCTTATCAACTCCTCCTGTTATAGTCACCATCATGGATCTATATCTCTGTGTCAGCCTGGAGTATCTCACCTTATCGACTCCTCCTGTTACAGTTACCATCATGTCAGATAATGTGTACCAGGCCAAGTGGGTTTGAAGGAGTTGAGCTGCGTCCCCCCCTTAATAACAGACCTCTCCTACACAGTAATAACACGTGTCATTGATATTATCAGTTGATGACAGGCATCATTTCTGATGTCCATATCGTCCACATAGAGTCCTAATGATCTGGTTTTACTACAGGGGACAGATCAACACCTTTATTCCTTTCCTCCACATCTCTCTCTCTGTCTCTCTGTCTCTCTGTCTCTCTCTCCCTCTGTCCCTCTGTATCTCTGTCTCTCTGTCTCTGTCCCTCTGTCTCTCTGTCTCTCTGTCTCTCTGTATCTCTGTCTCTCTCCCTCTGTCTCTGTCTCTCTGTCTCTCTCTCTCTCCCCCTGCCTCTGTCTCTCTGTCTCTCTGTCTCTCTGTCTCTCTGTCTCTCTCCCTCTGTCTCTGTCTCTCTCTGTCTCTCTCCCTCTGTCTCTCTGTCTCTCTCTCCCTCTGTCTCTCTCTCCCTCTGTCTCTCTCTCCCTCTGTCCCTCTCTCCCTCTCTCCCTCTGTCCCTCTCTCCCTCTCTCCCTTTCTCCCTCTGTCCCTCTCTCCCTCTCTCCCTCTCTCCCTCTCTCCCTCTGTCTCTGTCTCTGTCTCTCTGTCTCTCTGTCTCTCTCCCTCTGTCTCTGTCTCTGTCTCTCTGTCTCTCTGTCTCTCTCCCTCTGTCTCTGTCTCTCTGTCTCTCTGTCTCTCTGTCTCTCTGTCTCTCTCCCTCTGTCTCTGTCTCTCTGTCTCTCTGTCTCTCTCTCCCTCTGTCTCTCTGTCTCTCTCTCCCTCTGTCTCTCCCTCCCTCTGTCTCTCTCTCCCTCTGTCTCTCTCTCCCTCTGTCCCTCTCTCCCTCTCTCCCTCTGTCCCTCTCTCCCTCTCTCCCTCTCTCCCTCTCTCCCTCTGTCTCTCTGTCTCTCTGTCTCTCTCCCTCTGTCTCTGTCTCTGTCTCTCTGTCTCTCTCTCTCTCTCTCTCTCTGTCTCTCTCTCCCTCTCTCCCTCTGTCCCTCTCTCCCTCTCTCCCTCTGTCTCTCTCCCTCTGTCTCTGTCTCTGTCTCTCTGTCTCTCTCTCTCTCTCTCTCTCTCTCTCTCTCTCTCTCTCTCTCTCTCTCTCTCTCTCTGTCTCTCTCTGTCTCTCTCTCCCTCTCTCCCTCTGTCCCTCTCTCCCTCTCTCCCTCTGTCTCTCTGTCTCTCTCCCTCTGTCTCTGTCTCTGTCTCTGTCTCTGTCTCTGTCTCTGTCTCTGTCTCTGTCTCTCTGTCTCTCTGTCTCTCTGTCTCTCTCCCTCTGTCTCTCTCTCTCTCTCTCTCTCTCTCTCTCTCTCTCTCTGTCTCTCTCTCTCTCCCTCTGTCTCTCTCTCTCTCTCTCTCTCTCTCTCTCTCTCTCTCTCTCTCTCTCTCTCTCTCTCTCTCTCTCTCCCTCCCTCCCTCCCTCCTTCCTTCCTTCCCTCCCTCTCTCCCTCGCAGACATTATTCACTACATAAGCAGGAAATAAAATGAAATTGATTAGGTCACTTTTTAACGTTTCTTGCTCCTTTTTACAGCGATAAGTATTTTGCTGTTTCAGTAATATAAACAAACATTTGTTAATTGAAAATATCTATGTTGTTTTCCCGTGTAGTGGATGTGTGTAAACATCATTAGCTCCCTGAACTTGTTCAGTGAAGTAAAACTCCAACCCTAATTAAAAACGGTTTCAGTTTTAACCCTGTGTGGTCTGATGACAGAGTTGGAGGAGGGTGGGGATAGTGGGTTAGTTCTGGGGGGCAGTAACTTATCATGGCTTGTCAGGGCAGTCAAATTGAACCCTCGGTTTGGCACTGAGAGGTCAA
This sequence comes from Oncorhynchus gorbuscha, assembly GCF_021184085.1. Taxonomy (NCBI): domain Eukaryota; kingdom Metazoa; phylum Chordata; class Actinopteri; order Salmoniformes; family Salmonidae; genus Oncorhynchus; species Oncorhynchus gorbuscha. The sequence continues at coordinate 126,883 of NW_025745352.1, forward strand.
CAGACTTTGGGGGAGCACTGAGAGGTCAACAGAACCTTGGGGGAGACTAAGAGGTCAACAGAACCTTGGGGGGGACTAAGAGGTCAACAAACTCTGGTGTGGGTCTATGAGAGGTCAACAGACTCTAGTGGGGGGCTATGAGAGGTCAACAAACTCTGGTGGGGGGGGCTATGAGAGGTCAACAGACGCTGGGGGAAACTGAGAGGTCAACAGACTCTGAGAGGGGGGCACTGAGAGGTCAACAGACTCTGGGGAGGCACTGAGAGGTCAACAGACTCTGGTGGGGCACTGAGAGGTCAACAGACTCTGGTGGGGCACTGAGAGGTCAACAGGGAAGGGGGAGAGAGGGAAAGGGGAGAAATGGGGGAGAGAGGGAAGGGGGGGAGAGGGAAGGGGGAGAGAGAAGGGGGTGAGAGGGAAGGGGGAGAGAGGGAAGGGGGAGAGAGGGAAGTGGGTGAGAGGGAGGGGGGAGAGTGGGGAGGGGGGAGAGGGAGGGGGAAGGGGGGAGAGGAGGGAAGGAAGGGGAGAGAGGGAAGGGTGAGGGAGGGAAGGGGGAGAGAGGGAAGGGGGAGAGGGAAGGGGGGAGAGAGAGGGAAGGGGAAGAGAGGGAAGGGGGAGAGGGAAGGGGGAGAGAGGGAAGGGGATTGAGGGAAGGGGGAGAGAGGGAAGGGGTGAGAGGGAAGGGGGAGAGAGGGAAGGGTGAGAGGGAAGGGGAGAGAGGAGGGAAGGGGGAGAGAGGGGGGGGAGGAGGGTGGATGTCAATCAAGCAGTGTGTCTAGCATCATTACAGGTTTCCAGTGAAGCAGAAAAACAGCGTGATAAACAGGTCCCACCACCTCTATCAGGCCATTCATCCTCACACACACACACACACACACACACACACACACACACACACACACACACACACACACACACACACACACACACACACACACACACACACACACACACACACACACACACACACACACACACACACACACACACACACACACCGAGGCATGGTGCGCGGGGTAGTGAAGGAGCCTGCTCCTTCTGGCCTGGCTGTGCATCAAATCCCCCATCCAGCTGGCTGACCCTATTACTGCAACATGATGGGCTCTCCTGTCACTCTGGACCGCCGGCTGCAACAGTCGGCCGCGCCCAATCACTCTTCCCGACAGGTAAGCCCCGAGATCATTTATTTTTGTATCTGGCCACGGTCTGCTGGCAGTCAAGGGCCGTCTTTTAGCGCGGCCGCCGGTCAGTACCACAGAGAAGGGCAGCAGCAGGGATCCGGCAGGGTCCTTCACGGGTCTTCAGATCAACTCAGATATGTGACAGCTCAGAAAACAAGAGAGTGGAAACCTTATGTTGCTTGATCTCCCTCTATATTCTCCACATGCTCCCTATATATTCTCCACATGCTCCCTATATATTCTCCACATGCTCCCTATATATTCTCCACATGCTCCCTATATATTCTCCACATGCTCCCTCTATATTCTCCACAGCTCTCTCTATATTCTCCACAGCTCTCTCTATATTCTCCACAGCTCCCTCTATATTCTCCACATGCTCCCTCTATATTCTCCACAGCTCCCTCTATATTGCTCCCTCTATATTCTCCACAGCTCCCTCTATATTCTCCACATGCTCCTCTATATTCTCCACATGCTCCCTCTATTCTATTCCACATGCTCTCTCTATATTCTCCACATGCTCCCTCTATATTCTCCACATGCTCCCTCTATATTCTCCACATGCTCCCTCTATATTCTCCACAGCTCCCTCTATATTCTCCACCTTCTCCCTGTATAGTCTCCACATGCTCCCTCTATATTCTCCACTGCTCTCTCTATATTCTCCACATGCTCCCTCTATATTATCCACAGCTCTCTCTATATTCTCCACATGCTCCCTCTATATTCTCCACATGCTCCCTCTATATTCTCCACATGCTCCCTCTATATTATCCACAGCTCCCTCTATATTATCCACATGCTCCCTATATATTCTCCACATGCTCCCTATATATTCTCCACATGCTCCCTATATATTCTCCACATGCTCCCTATATATTCTCCACAGCTCCCTCTATATTCTCCACAGCTCCCTCTATATTCTCCACATGCTCCCTCTATATTCTCCACAGCTCTCTCTATATTCTCCACAGCTCTCTCTATATTCTCCACATGCTCCCTCTATATTCTCCACATGCTCTCCCTATATAGTCTCCACATGCTCCCTCTATATTCTCCACATGCTCCCTCTATATTCTCCACAGCTCCCTGTATATTTTCCACCTTCTCCCTCTATATTCTCACATGCTCTCTCACCTCCCTCTATATTCTCCACATGCTCTCTCTATATTCTCCACAAGTCCCTCTATATTCTCCACATCTCCCTCTATATTCTCCACATGCTCTCTCTATATTCTCCACAAGTCCCTCTATATTCTCCACAGCTCCCTCTATATTCTCCACAGCTCCCTCTATATTCTCCACATGCTCTCTCTATATTCCCCACAGCTCTCTCTATATTCTCCACAGCTCCCTCTATATTCTCCACCTTCTCCCTGTATAGTCTCCACATGCTCCCTCTATATTCTCCACAGCTCTCTCTATATTCTCCACATGCTCCCTCTATATTATCCACAGCTCTCTCTATATTCTCCACATGCTCCCTCTATATTCTCCACAGCTCTCTCTATATTCTCCACATGCTCTCTCTATATTCTCCACAGCTCTGTCTATATTCTCCACAGATCTCTCTATATTCTCCAACTTCTCCCTGTATAGTCTCCACATGCTCCCTCTATATTCTCCACAGCTCCCTCTATATTATCCACAGCTCTCTCTATATTCTCCACATGCTCCCTCTATATTCTCCACAGCTCTCTCTATATTCTCCACATGCTCTCTCTATATTCTCCACAGCTCTGTCTATATTCTCCACAGATCTCTCTATATTCTCCAACTTCTCCCTGTATAGTCTCCACATGCTCCCTCTATATTCTCCACAGCTCCTCTATATTCTCCACAGCTCCCTCTATATTCTCCACAGCTCCCTCTATATTCTCCACAGGTCCCTCTATATTCTCCACAGCTCCCTCTATATTCTCCACATGCTCTCTCCATATTCTTCACATGCTCCCTCTATATTATCCACATAATCCCTCTATATTCTCCACATGCTCTCTCCATATTCTTCACATGCTCCCTCTATATTATCCACATGCTCTCTCTATATTCTCCACATGCTCTCTCCATATTCTTCACATGCTCCCTCTATATTATCCACATGCTCTCTCTATATTCTCCACATGCTCCCTCTATATTATCCACATGCTCTCTCTATATTCTCCACATGCTCCCTCTATATTCTCCACATGCTCTCTCTATATTCTCCACATGCTCTCTCTATATTCTCCACATGCTCTCTCTATATTCTCCACAGCTCTCTCTATATTCTCCACAGCTTTCTCTATATTCTCCACAGCTCTCTCTATATTCTCCACAGCTCCCTCTATATTAATAATCCTACTATATCTATAAACATCTACCCACTATCCTCTTCCCCTGGGCAGGTCTCCCCCCTATCCTCTTCCCCTGGTCAGGTCCCTCCCCCTATCATCTTCCCCTGGTCAGGTCCCTCCCCCTATCCTCTTCCCCTGGGCAGGTCCCTCCCCCTATCCTCTTCCCCTGGGCAGGTCCCTCCCCCTATCCTCTTCCCCTGGGCAGGTCCCTCCCCCTATCCTCTTCCCCTGGTCAGGTCCCTCCCCCTATCCTCTTCCCCTGGTCAGGTCCCTCCCCCTATCCTCTTCCCCTGGGCAGGTCCCTCCCCCTATCCTCTTCCCCTGGGCAGGTCCCTCCCCTATCTTCTTCCCCTGGTCAGGTCCCTCCCCCTATCCTCTTCCCCTGGTCAGGTCCCTCACCATAACCTTGGATAGTGTTGGATATTGACCCTGGTCAAGTGCAGCAGTGTAAACCAGGTGTGAATACAACAGCTGTATCCCAAAGAGCAACCTTTTCCCTTTGTAGATCCCTATAGGCCCTTGTCAAATGTAGTGCACTACGTTGGGGATAGGGTGCTATTTGGTCCTTCTGTAGCTCAGTTGGTAGAGCATGGCGCTTGTAACGCCAGGGTAGTGGGTTCGATCCCCGGAACCACCCATACTTAGAATGTATGCACACATGACTGTAAGTCGCTTTGGATAAAAGCGTCTGCTAAATGGCATATATTTATTTTATTTATTTACACTCGGTCAGCACCTCCGCTAGCTGCACTGTGCGATGTGGTGTAAATCAAACTAACTGTAGTGCTGTTCCCATCCATTACAATTTCAGTGAATAAATCACTTGCTTTCAATAGCTGAATAATGTATAGATTGGTTGAATTAATTAGAAGGAAAGCCTGGAAAGCGGAATCAACAACCAAAGTTACCATTACAAGTTGTCCTCAGGGGGGGACCTGCCTGTATCAGGAGTTAATCAATAGCTTCTCACCCACATGTACAGTAAACTGGAGATATAGCTTGAATGAGCGTGTTGCATTTAGGCTCATTCAATGAAAGTTAGAATGTGAACAGAACAGATCATATTCCGGAACAGAACATAAAGATCATATTCGGAACAGAACATAAAGGAACAGAACATAAAGATCATATTCCGGAACAGAACATAAAGATCATATTCCGGAACAGAACATAAAGATCATATTCCGGAACAGAACATAAAGATCATATTCCGGAACAGAACATAAAGATCATATTCCGGAACAGAACATAAAGATCATATTCCGGAACAGAACATAAAGATCATATTCGGAACAGAACATAAAGGAACAGAACATAAAGATCATATCCGGAACAGAACATAAAGATCATATTCCGGAACAGAACATAAAGATCATATTCCGGAACAGAACATAAAGATCATATTCCGGAACAGAATGTAATTAACATCAAAAGAAATATGATGCATGATTCATCCAAGGAAATATTTTAGAACCCCAAAATATTCATGCTTGTTGATGACTGAGATGTCTCCAACAGAGATACATCACAGATAATCTAAGGATTAACACCAATTACAATTTGATTGACTTTTAAAGATACAGTAAGAAGCTATACTTTAGTTTGATATGAGATTTCTCCCACAATTCGTCTTTATATTCACACCAAATTGGCTTTACAGCAAAGGCCCTATGGGTCTGCAAAGTGTTGCCAGTCCATTGTTTTCCCTGTGTGTCCGCACATGTGCAGTAGCTCTGCCCCAAGCTCTGGCCCTCGCCAGGAAGACCCTGGCCTGACTCAGGACACCTTCTCTATCTCTCTGCCCCAAGCTCTGGCCCTCACCAGAAAGAACCTGGCCTGACTCAGGACATCTTCTCTATCTCTCTGCCCCAAGCTATGGCCCTCGCCAGAAAGACCTACACATCTTAATGGTCTGACTCAGGACACCTTCTCTATCTCTCTGGCCCTCGCCAGAAAGAACCTGGCCTGACTCAGGACATCTTCTCTATCTCTCTGGCGATACGCTTGTTTAGCATGTGAATGTAATGGGATGGCATCTACTAATGTGTAAATAAATATCCCTGTGTTTAGGAACGAAGACCTCCTCGAAGCCCACACGATGCAAACGTGGATCACATGAGGCCAGACCATGGTATCAGAACAGAGGACCTACCAGGTGTCATGTGTCCAGACCATGGTATCAGAACAGAGGACCTACCAGGTATTATGTGTCCAGACCCTGGTATCAGAACAGAGGACCTACCAGGTGTCATGTGTCCAGACCCTGGTATCAGAACAGAGGACCTACCAGGTGTTATGTGTCCAGACCCTGGTATCAGAACAGAGGACCTACCAGGTATTATGTGTCCAGACCCTGGTATCAGAACAGAGGACCTACCAGGTGTCATGTGTCCAGACCCTGGTATCAGAACAGAGGACCTACCAGGTGTCATGTGTCCAGACCCTGGTATCAGAACAGAGGACCTACCAGGTGTCATGTGTCCAGACCCTGGTATCAGAACAGAGGACCTACCAGGTGTCATGTGTCCAGACCCTGGTATCAGAACAGAGGACCTACCAGGTGTCATGTGTCCAGACCCTGGTATCAGAACAGAGGACCTACCAGGTATAATGAACAATAGAGAGCTATTGTATGTCATGACATCGTCCAGCGTATTGTGCCTCTACAAGGAAATATGTAACTTAAGAATGTAGAACGTGAATGGCTTGTCTATGTCATATGTTTACACATCTACGTGAATGGCTTGTCTATGTTATATGTTTACACATCTACGTGAATGGCTTGTCTATGTCATATGTTTACACATCTACGTGAATGGCTTGTCTATGTCATATGTTTACACATCTACGTGAATGGCTTGTCTATGTCATATGTTTACACATCTACGTGAATGGCTTGTCTATGTCATATGTTTACACATCTACGTGAATGGCTTGTCTATGTCATATGTTTACACATCTACGTGAATGGCTTGTCTATGTCATATGTTTACACATCTACGTGAATGGCTTGTCTATGTCATATGTTTACACATCTACGTGAATGGCTTGTCTATGTCATATGTTTACACATCTACGTGAATGGCTTGTCTATGTCATATGTTTACACATCTACGTGAATGGCTTGTCTATGTCATATGTTTACACATCTACGTGAATGGCTTGTCTATGTCATATGTTTACACATCTACGTTGGAGGTGACATCATGTTGTCACAAGTCGTTTTACTAACTATTTTATTTATTTTACATGTTTTATAACCGAATGCCAGTGATTGGCTGACACGGTTTCTGCAGTAATATGTATAACTGTCTTTATGGGGTCTAAAGTTTTTTTTTTTTAGTAAGTAGATAATATTTTGGCCTTAACCTAGAGTTTGGTCTACATGCCAGTGGGAGTTTACAACTAAAGGGCTCGATACTCAACACTATCACTACGCTGCAGTAATAGAGACTGTTAATTAAAAACACAAGCAGCTTGGGAGGACAAGGAAGTGGAATCACTTAAGGTCCTTCTCACAAAGACATTCTAGAATTTTTAAGTTGGTTTAATGCACTTACTTGACTGACTGCAAAACAAATGACTTCCCAGTCACCCTGTTCATTGCCATTTAAACGGGCCTTCGCTAAGTCTCCCTCCAAAGCCCTCCGAACCCAATCAATGTGTCAGTTAAATTGCTCTTCATCTGTCGAGATTAAGTGTGTGACTATTACCTTTCGAATTTAGCCCCGAGTCTCGAAATCCTGGCACATTTCCCGCAGCCGGCCCCATTAGTAACACCTGGAATGGTTCGCATTAGTTTAGGATCTGGCGTCATAAATTTCATCCCCATTAATGATTATTCTGACTTCTCCGGGATAAATGGCTCAATGTTTTTGATAATGAAAATATACATCTGCTCTGTGTGAACCATTCTTACAGTTCACATTGCCTTTGTAATGTACTTCATGGTTGATCATATCAGACGAAGCTATAACTTTTACCAGAAAGATTTTATTAATTCAAAATGGATTGAAGACTAACGTTTCATTCCTTCTGTCTTGGAACTTGGTGATGGATTTTATTGAATGGGATTTTTGCCCTTCATCTTCGTGCTTTGTCTCTGTCGGTCCTTATCGGAGCAGTTTTGTCTCTGTCGGTCCTTATCGGAGCAGTTTTGTCTGTTTCGGTCCTTATCGAAGCAGTTCTGACTCTGTCGGTCCTTATTGGAGCAGTTTTGTCTCTGTCGGTCCTTATCGGAGCAGTTTTGTCTCTGTCGGTCCTTATCGAAGCAGTTTTGTCTCTGTCGGTCCTTATCGAAGCAGTTTTGTCTCTGTCGGTCCTTATCGAAGCAGTTTTGTCTCTGTCGGTCCTTATCTAAGCAGTTTTGTCTCTGTCGGCCCTTATCGAAGCAGTTTTGTCTCTGTCGGTCCTTATCGAAGCAGTTTTGTCTCTGTCGGTCCTTATCGGAGCAGTTTTGTCTCTGTCGGCCCTTATCGGAGCAGTTTTGTCTCTGTCGGTCCTTATCGGAGCAGTTTTGTCTCTGTCGGTCCTTATTGGAGCAGTTTTGTCTCTGTCGGTCCTTATCTAAGCAGTTTTGTCTCTGTCTGTCCTTATCG
>NW_025745352.1:142500-145000 GCF_021184085.1 Oncorhynchus gorbuscha
AATGTGGTAGCAGGTCTGTAGATAACAGGTAATGTGGTAGCAGGTCTGTAGAGGACAGGTAATGTGGTAGCAGGTCTGTAGATAACAGGTAATGTGGTAGCAGGTCTGTAGAGAACAGGTAATGTGGTAGCAGGTCTGTAGAGGACAGGTAATGTGGTAGCAGGTCTGTAGATAACAGGTAATGTGGTAGCAGGTCTGTAGATAACAGGTAATGTGGTAGCAGGTCTGTAGAGGACAGGTAATGTGGTAGCAGGTCTGTAGATAACAGGTAATGTGGTAGCAGGTCTGTAGAGGTGGTAGCAGGTCTGTAGATAACAGGTATTGTGGTAGCAGGTCTGTAGAGAACAGGTCATGTGGTAGCAGGTCTGTAGAGAACAGGTAATGTGGTAGCAGGTCTGTAGATAACAGGTAATGTGGTAGCAGGTCTGTAGATAACAGGTAATGTGGTAGCAGGTCTGTAGAGGACAGGTAATGTGGTAGCAGGTCTGTAGATAACAGGTAATGTGGTAGCAGGTCTGTAGAGGTGGTAGCAGGTCTGTAGATAACAGGTATTGTGGTAGCAGGTCTGTAGAGAACAGGTCATGTGGTAGCAGGTCTGTAGAGAACAGGTAATGTGGTAGCAGGTCTGTAGAGAGCAGGTAATGTGGTAGCAGGTCTGTATAAAACAGGTAATGTGGTAGCAGGCCTGTAGAGAACAGGTAATGTGGTAGTAGGTCTGTATAAAACAGGTAATGTGGTAGCAGGTCTGTAGAGCACAGGTAATGTGGTAGCAGGTCTGTAGATAACAGGTCATGTGGTAGCAGGTCTGTATAAAACAGGTAATGTGGTAGCAGGTCTGTAGAGAACAGGTAATGTGGTAGCAGGTCTGTATAAAACAGGTAATGTGGTAGCAGGTCTGTAGAGCACAGGTAATGTGGTAGCAGGTCTGTAGATAACAGGTAATGTGGTAGCAGGTCTGTATAAAACAGGTAATGTGGTAGCAGGTCTGTAGATAACATGTAATGTGGTAGCAGGTATGTAGATAACAGGTAATGTGGTAGCAGGTCTGTAGATAACATGTAATGTGGTAGCAGGTATGTAGATAACATGTAATGTGGTAGCAGGTCTGTAGAGAGCAGGTAATGTGGTAGCAGGTCTGTATAAAACAGGTAATGTGGTAGCAGGTCTGTATAGAACAGGTAATGTGGTAGCAGGTCTGTAGAGAACAGGTATTGTGGTAGCAGGTCTGTAGAGAACAGGTAATGTGGTAGCAGGTCTGTAGATAACAGGTAATGTGGTTGCAGTCCTGTAGAGGTGGTAGCAGGTCTGTAGAGAACAGGTAATGTGGTAGCAGGTCTGTAGAGAGCAGGTAATGTGGTAGCAGGCCTGTAGAGAGCAGGTAATGTGGTAGCAGGTCTGTAGATAAAAGGTAAGGTGGTAGCAGGTCTGTAGAAAACAGGTAATGTCGTAGCAGACTTGTAGAGGTGGTAGCAGGCCTGTAGATAAAAGGTAATGTGGTAGCAGGTCTGTAGAGAACAGGTAATGTGGTAGCAGGTCTGTAGAGGACAGGTAATGTGGTAGCAGACCTGTAGATATAAGGTAATGTGGTAGCAGGTCTGTAGAGAACAGGTAATGTGGTAGCACACCTGTAGATAACAGGTAATGTGGTAGCAGGTCTGTAGATAACAGGTAATGTGTTAGCATGTCTGTATAAAACAGGTAATGTGGTAGCAGGTCTGTATAGAACAGGTAATGTGTTAGCAGGTCTGTAGAGAGCAGGTAATGTGGTAGCAGGTCTGTAGAGAACAGGTAATGTGGTAGCAGGTCTGTAGATAACATGTAATGTGGTAGCAGGTCTGTAGAGAACAGGTAATGTGGTAGCAGGTCTGTAGATAACAGGTAATGTGGTAGCAGGTCTGTAGAGAGCAGGTAATGTGGTAGCAGGTCTGTAGAGAACAGGTAATGTGGTAGCAGGTCTGTATATAACAGGTAATGTGGTAGTAGGTCTGTAGAGAACAGGTATTGTGGTAGCAGGTCTGTATAAAACAGGTAATGTGGTAGCAGGTCTGTAGAGCACAGGTAATGTGGTAGCAGGTCTGTAGAGAACAGGTAATGTGGTAGCAGGTCTGTAGAGGACAGGTAATGTGGTAGCAGACCTGTAGATAAAAGGTAATGGGGTAGCAGGTCTGTAGAGAACAGGTAATGTGGTAGCACACCTGTAGATAACAGGTAATGTGGTAGCAGGTCTGTAGATAACAGGTAATGTGTTAGCATGTCTGTATAAAACAGGTAATGTGGTAGCAGGTCTGTATAGAACAGGTAATGTGTTAGCAGGTCTGTAGAGAGCAGGTAATGTGGTAGCAGGTCTGTAGAGAACAGGTAATGTGGTAGCAGGTCTGTAGATAACATGTAATGTGGTAGCAGGTCTGTAGAGAACAGGTAATGTGGTAGCAGGTCTGTAGATAACAGGTAATGTGGTAGCAGGTCTGTAGAGAGCAGGTAATGTGGTAGCAGGTCTGTA